>NC_030426.2:2723698-2816198 GCF_001660625.3 Ictalurus punctatus | reverse complement strand
TTGCCCCTACCCCCACATCTGAAGCATCCACCTCTACCACAAAGGGCAACTTTGGGTCAGGAAGGGTTAACCCTTCTGCAATAAATAAATGAACAAGTATAATATTTTTGTCTCATTTATTTAAAAGGGTTCTTTTCATCTACTTTTAGGAATTGTGTGAAAATGTAATGAAGTTTTAGGTCACATTTATGCAGAAATATAGAATATTATAAAGGGTTCACAAACTTTCAAGCACAACTGTGTGTGTGTGTGTGTATATATATATATATATATATATATATATATATATATATATATATATATATATATATATAGCCTGTCTGCTTCAATCCCACAGAAGAGCTACTGTAGAACAAATTGCTGAAAAAATTGAATGCTGGTTATGATAGAAAGGTGTCAGTACACCTTACGTGCGGCTGCGTAGTTGCAAACTGATCAGAGTGCCCATGCTGACCCCTGTCCACCACCAAAAGTGCCTACAATGGGCACATGAACATCAGAACTGGACTATAGAGCAATAGAAGAAGGTGGTCTGGTCTGACAAATCACATTTTCTTTTACATCACGTGGACGGCCAGGTGCGTGTGCATCATTTACCTTGGGAAGAGATAGCACCAGGTGTTGACTTCAAATCTCAATCTGATCAAGCACCTGTGGGATGTGCTGGAAAAACAAGTCTGATCCATGGAGGCCCCACCTCACAACTTACCTACTTAGGCAGGTGCTTTGAAGGTTATGGCATGCATATATATCCCATCCTGATTTCTTCTATTTGTGTATACTGTATCTCACACTAGATTGTTTCAGAAATTAAAAACACAATCTAATATAAAACAAAGCAACCTGAACAAACATAAAATTGTCATGAAATGGAACAGGCAAACAGATGCAAATACAGGTAAAGATGTTTATTAAGAACCAGACAGACAAATCCAAAACATGGGAAATAATCAGAATCAAGAAACAGGTAAAAGGTCAGACAATCAGCACATAAAAAAATATCAAAAGTAAGACAATCTCAAAAAATACTTGGCAAAAAGAGATCAATAACATAAACATGAGCTGAGAGATGAACAGGCTTGGTATAGTCACAAACACAAGGAATAGAGCATATAAGTCATCCTGATTGAGTGAAATGAGAGTGCCTTTTTACTGTGGCTGTGAATTGGATGCAGGTGTGCGTGATCTGGGAATCAGGTGCAGAATGGGAAATTGAGTTTGTGGCATGAGTATACCTAACAAAAATACAAATGATAATGATATTTATTGAAGCAAAAACGGTACCCAATACCACCTGGGCCTGTGTGAAAATTTATTTGCCCCATAGTTACTAATTCCCCAAATCTATGAAACTGCATTCATAATGGGGTTCAGTTGTACTAGATGCAACCAGGCCTGATTTCTGGCAGCCCTGTTAAATTATATCAACACTGAAATATAATTTTATCAACAGCATGAAGTTGGTTAAAAGGTCTTACCTATTAACACACTATGCCAAAGTTGAAAGAAATTCCAGAAATGATGAGGAAGAAGGTGATTGAAACACATCAGTCTGGGAATTGTTACAAAGCTATTTCAAACACTTTGGGACTCCAAAGAACCACAGTGAGAGCCGTTATCCCCAAATGGAAAAAAAAATCGGCACAGTAGTGAACCTTTTCAGAAGTATCCAACCTTCCAAAATTCCTCCAAGAGCACAGCAATGACTCATCCAGGAAGTGACAAAAGAGCCAAGGGCAACATCAAAGGAACTACAGGCCTCTCGTGCACCAATAAAGGTCACTGTTTATGACTCCACTATCAGAAAGACACTGGGCTAAATGGCATCCATGAAAGGGTGGCGAAGTGAAAACCACTATATATGCCACTGTCTATACACTACATGAAAAACTTCAGCAGAAATCACTTATTGGCCCCATGAAGATGCTGAATTGAGCTGAGTACTGAGTGTAAGTGAATAAAATTTTTGACTTGTAACAAGTGTTATAAACTCCCAAGGCCTGTATGTTTTCATTTTAGAGCAGTCTTGTTTAGTGTTATCACAAATATGTGCTGCAATTAAATTCATTGCTACTCACATAGCAGTGTTTATGTACATGTATTAAGCATTGTTATTTAATGTTGGGATTAAGCCATGTGGATTTAAAAGTGTTTTTACCTTGAGGCTAAATGTTTTTGAATAGATGTCTTCACTGTGGTGGGATAAAGGGCACTTATCAGGCTAATCCTCATGTTGTGCAGATTAAGGCTTTATTTTGTGTAAATTCTGTGGAAGTAGAAATGTAGCTCAAGGTGTACAAGAGCTTGTTTGACACTTTTGTGCACTCTGACTGGGAGTCCCAGTCACTGCAAGTGGCAGGGGTTTGTGATTTGGCAACAAATGTTTCAACAAATATTTTTTTTCTACAAGAGTTCATACATGCATAAGGTGGACACATGTACAGAAAACAAAACAGTTGTGTGCAGGAAAGGCCCCATCTAACAATCTAAAATAATGCTGGTATACCTTTTATTCACTCAATCACAAGCTGTTTTAAAAATTCCAAGAAAGTCAATAAAAAAGCTAGAGCCATTAACACTGATCCTTGTTCTAAATAACTATGAGGTGTTTTGTGCAAATGGCTTAGAATGTGTATTTGTGAGAAGTGTTCTTTTTCCAAAAGACAAAACCATAAGAGGGTTTACTTTGTTATAAAATAAAATTGGTATGTACCAATGTTGTTTAAAAAATTTATTTAAATGTTTACAACACCTAATGCATGATGTTATGTTACATTAAATGCGCATGTGTCTCTTTATTTTGCTCATAAAAAATGTCAGCCTTCAGCCAAGCCTTTATACTCCCCTCCCCAACACACACACACACACACTAGTAATGTGTTCTACTTTTCTGTTGTTGACCAAGAATACCATTAAAATTGGCTGCACCTTGCAGAAATTATGGGACTCTTACATTAATAAAAGCATTAATTAAATTTAGTGGTTTTCCCCTCGTGCCTATGCATGCTAATATAAGATAAAACACTCACAGTAATGTCCACGGAGCAAATAACAAAAGCTCATTCTTTTGCTTCCTCTCTGTTATCATCCTTATCACAAACATTTCTCCTAGAATTGTGTGTACTTTTTTCTAATCTCTTTGTGAGGAGAAATTACAGCTTATATTTGAAGAATCATTTGTTTAACGAGATTCCATTTCATTTGGTTAATGAGGTTAAATGTAGGTTAGATTTAGTTCACTCTCTCTCTCTCTCTGTGTGTGTGTGTGTGTGTGTGTGTGTGTGTGTGTGTGTTTGGTGTTACACTGTATGCCAAATGTACCATTATCTTTTCCTCTGTGGTCAAATGCAGATCACTATTAATGGCATCTGAGTCAGTGTTGGTCAGAATGTAATACATAATTAGTAGAGATGCACCAATGTATTGGCCAATTATCGGCAACGGCAGATAAAGGCATTTTTTCCCCGCTATCGGCCATCAGCCAACAGTTTAAAAACATCCGATGATCAGGGCTGATTATATCCTGTCAATCAAAAGAGGGCGGGAAAACACATCAATTTCGTGCTGTGTGTAAAGAAGATGTCTCTTGTGTGGAATGATGACAAAACTGCAGTTTGTAATCTCTGAACTGCTCAAATTTTACACCGGATGCTGCAGCAGTGAAGCAGGAATTTCGGCGTCAAGTGTGTGCTGCTTGAGCTGCTCACGCTGAATTAAAGCGCCAGTACACTGTTGAAAGATTTAAATGAAGATGAGTTGAAAAAAGTATATATTGCACAGAAAATATATATTTGTAGAGCAGAATATTTCATATCCAGTTAATGTTAATATATAAAAAAGTTTATATTATATATTACTAGTGTGATATTCAATGATGAAGTAGAAATGCTTTTGTTTGTGGTGAGTGAATGTGAGCCTAACAGGAGATTTTTTATTTAGAATTCAGTCAATTAATTCTGTTAATATGAATTAATGACATTCAATAAGTTAAGAAATCTTACTTAAATCTTCAGAATTGAGTTACGGTTTTAATGTTAATTTGAGTAATGTGTTTTCTGTTTATGAGACTGGCTGCTGTGAAACAACTTGTTGAAATGGAGAGAATAAAGTTTTTATTTGCATATCACTCTGAATAATTGGTTATCGGTATCGGCTGAGAAATTTAGTATCGGTGCATCTCTAACAATTAGTAGTTTTAGCTTTGACTTTCACATTGTAAGGTAACAAAAATAGCTAAAATATTAGTTTAACTGTAGTTTCTTTAGAACCAGTTTAAAAGTATTTCAACAACTTTTTTGACCAAGTAGTACTACTAAATGCTAAATCAGACCAATTAACCAAATTAATTATACTTAAGATTTTTCAATAATGAGGACACTCCCCCCCCCATCAGTCTGATTACTAAGTTTGAATCAGACTAGAATGAATACTTTTTGTTAATTTTCTATTTGGTCCAGTTTGATTTCTTACAGCATAAGCCATGCACACCTACAAACATCATTATAAAATATTTTTTCCTTTATTGGTCAGAAATAGGGAGAAGACATTGGGGGAAACCTGAGTAGAAATTAAGATTTCATATGGAATTATCTGCATAGTATTAACTCCATAGCTGATAATGGACTCTCCTCTCTCTTATGCCTCTCTAATTTTTGTCTGCCTTATGGGAGACTTCTGAATTCATTCAGAAGCCCATTCCAGAAACAGCCATGCAAGCTCAAGCCATAACACCTCCACCATGTTTCACAGACGACCTTGTATGTTTTGGATCCTAAGCATATCTTTTATTTCTCCACACTTTGGCCTTTCCATCACTTTGGTATAGGTTAATCTTGGTTTCAGAACTTCTGTGTCTCATCTCTGTATTTCTTTGCATATTCCAATCTGGCCTTCTGATTCTTACTGCTGAGTGGTTTGCATTGGGGGGGGCAATGGTGGCTTAGCGGTAAAGGCTCTGGGCTACTGATCAGATGGTCGGGGATTCAAGCTGCCAAGTTGCCACCTTTTGAGCAAGGCCCTTAACCCTCTTTGCCCCAGGGGCACTGTATCATTGCTGACCCTGTGCTCTGACCCCAACTTCCTGACATGCTGGGGTATGAGAAGAAAAGAATTGCACTGTGCTGCAATGTATATGTGACCAATAAAGACTCTATAATTATCATTATCATTATCTTCTGGTATGGCCTCTATATTTCTGCTCTTGAAGTCTTCTTTGAACGGTGGATTGTGATACCTTCACCTCTGCCCTGTGGAGGTTGTTGGTGATGTCAGTGAATGTTGTTCACAGCTCTCACAATGTTATTGTCATCAGCTGTTATTGTTTTCCTTGGCTGACCCATTCGGTGTCTGCATAATGTTTCTGATTGATTTTCCCTCTTTTGTCAGCGTCAAAATGGCTTGCTTTTCTCAGGTAGACATCACTCTGATCTTCATGTTGGCGCATCCTTTTTAACAAATGCAGTCTTCACATATGAAAGTGAAGGCTAAAACCAAAAGTAGATGTTTAGAGTTATTTATTGTTTAAACAATCAATCTAACAAGAAACACCTGTCAGTCTAATGTTCCAATATGTTTATTACCCTACAAATTGGGTGGTCTGATACAAAATGTGCTATGTTGTTTAACACATCAACATATAAATACCAGGAGAACTCTATATAAATACCATATAAATACTCTCTTCTCACATTCATATTTTGACCTCAAACACAAATGTCTTCAGTCTACAACAAAAACAAATGAATTGGCCTTGCTATTCCAATAGTTTTTGGAGGGGACTGTACAGTATGTTGCCTTTTCTGGAGAATACTATGTTAGCTCCAACACACAGCATTGGAAATTTGTAGTCAAAACATTGCTCAATGGCTAGCAACTACAGTACATCATAATAGTGGGTCCTGATGACAATGCTGCAGGGACACAAAAATTCCAGTTTCGCTTTTAGCCTACACAATTCCCATTTCTTTCTCAACTTTAAAGAGTCTTGATTCTCCATACATTTTATTCATGTGTTTGTGTCAGTTGTCCCCTAACTCTCTTTCCTTTCTTGTGTGTGAAATTACACACGCACATTTTGAATTTTTTACATTTCAACCACAAAAACCTCTCTATTCCTGCATTCTCATATCCCATATTCTACTGTTCTTACACACACACAACACACTCAACAGAATGAGTTACACGTGTAACTACAAATGTTAAACTGGAACATGCAAAATATAATTTCATAATATTTTTTCAACTGCAAATTGGGGAAGAGACATAAGGTATAAATAGCTCTGCGTCACAGTGTATGGCACATCACAACAATCCGTCCATATGACAAAAAGAATCTCGGTTCAGCAAGCTTGAATGAGAATGAGACACCAAGAATGGGTGCTGATGTGATGAGGATGAAACCGGGACCAACATGAATAGTTATTACATACAACTCCAATTCCAAAATAGTTGGTACAGGAAAATGCAAAAAAACTAAAGGAGTCATTTGAAAAGTCAATTCACCCTGTACTATATTGAAAACGTCTTAATAACAAATTATTTAATATTTTACTTTGTGAATTTAATTAATTTTTGAAAACATACATTCATTTCAAATCTGATGACTGCATCACACTCCAAAAAAGTCGGGACAGTCGACTGTTTACCCCTGTGTAGCATCACCTTTTCTTTTAATAACACTTATTAAGCATTTGGGTGCTGAAGACACTGAAGATTGGAGTTGATTAAGTTTAGCAAGCAGAATTTTCCCCCATTCATGCATCATGCATTCAGCTGCAGAACTGTATGGGTCTTATTTTGTGCTTCATAATGTTAACACATTCTCAATCAATGACTGGTCAGGACTGCAGGTGGGCCATGCTAGCACCCACACTCTGCTTACGCAACCATGCACTTGTAATCTGGGCAGAACGTGATTTGGCGTTGTCCTGCTCTGGATGGAAGCATATGTTGTTCCAAAATGTGTATATATATTTCTGCATTAATGGTGTCCTCACAGACTGACACTCACATTGACACATCCCCATACCATGACAGACGCTGGCTTTTGGACATGAAACTGGTAACAGTTTGGATGGTCCTTTTCCACTTTGGCTTGGAGAACATGATGGCTGTTTAGTCCAAAAACTATTTGAAATTTTGACTCCTCGGTCCACAAAACATGATTCCACTGTGCTACTGTCCATCTCAGATGAGAATGAGAGCAGAGAAGTCGGCAGCACTTCTAGACAGTGTTGATGTATGGGTTCTACTTTGAATAATAAAGCCTTAACTTGCATCTATGTCCATGTCAGGATATCCATTACAGATTCATGATGGTTTTTAAGACAGACAGTGACATCTGAGGGATCGGAGATCACACACATTCAGAAGTGGTTTTCGAGCTTGACCCTTTGCACACTGAGATTTGCCCAGACTCCTTGAATCTTTTAATTATATTGTGCATTGTCTTTATACGTTTTTTTTGTTTTTTTTGTTTGTTTGTTTAAATACAAGTAAATGTACATTTACAAATCACTCTTTGTTTTATTATCATTTTCCATACTGTCCCAACATTTTAGAATCGGGGTTGTAAATGCAGGACACAGTCTTCTACTGTGAGGACACAGTAGACATGAACCAAGAGCAAGGTGTACATTTATAACACACGGTGAAAATCTGCCTGTCATGTAAAATGCATGTACATGTATTCAAATGGGCTCCTTTATCATTTGCATGAAATGCTTTATTTGTGTAGCTGAACAGAGGCACAGGCTATAGATTGTTGGGGCTGCAAGACCTTCCTAACAAAAGCGGTAACTGAATGAAACATAACACGTATTATTTGTGGCCAATTTTTAAAATTATTATTTTGTTGTTGCTGTTGATGTGAGCTATTTAACTGAGCCTAGTTACATATATAGGTGGGGGTAGTATATATTTGTTAAAATACATCCAGTGTACATCCACTTTTTATTTGCACATAATATTATCATAATATTTTCACACATCTTTTGACTTTGCACTTATAAATATGAATAAAAAAGTATGTATTCATAAGAATAAACAAATGTGTTTACAAAACCAAATTGATATGGAAAAATCTTCAGTTTCTTAATGTGATATGATGATATTTCTTTAGTCTGCGTAATGGAGGAGTTCATCCTTTTCAGAAAAGAATGATGTATTTTTTTTTCTACTGTACATGTGCATTTGAGAACAGTTTCTGCTGATTTCCTCAAAGGTTTTGGCTCATTACCTTCACCTTGGCAGCTCTCTTCTGTGGATCTGCTGGCATGCTTCAAAAACTGTTTACTAATTGACTGCCTCCCTTTCTGAAAAGCCATCTATCCATCCTGCTGCCACATAATTACCCATTCTTGAGCTGCCAGATTGTTCAGGAGATATATGTATAATGACTGAGGTGGAGGTACAGATAATGTGGCAGAGTGCTTCTGAAGCAATGTTTGCTTCCGATTATCACTTCTAAGTTTGGACATCCAACTGAAACTCTCACTTTGATGCTTTCTGTTTCCACCCTGCCATTGAGTTATGGATAATTTTTATGTCTGTGCATTGCAATATAGGCAATGCTCCCCTGTAGTGTAAACTGATTTCCATTATTAAAAGGTATTTTATAAATAAAATTTAATTGAATTGAACTGAATTTATTTGGAGCTATATAATGCATAAGCTGTTGCATTGCTCCAGCAGTGCAGCAATAAAGGCAATGATTGCATTATTAAGCAAAGACTAATTGTGACAGAAATAAAATTTCCTTTTCAGATATCTCAGTGCTTCTTTCTTTTTTTTCTTTTTTTTTTTTTCTTTTTTTTTTTTGTTGTTGGTAAAAGAGAGTCATGACCTAGGGTTATGTGTATGTTACCGTTTCAAAGAACTCCAAAGAATAAGCTTCAATTTGCTGATTACAAAACAGGGTCAATACAATAAAAAAATATATACCCTATGCAGGGACAGAAAAAATCTGCAAATGGACCCCATACACCATTTTAGAAAAGCAATGTCATTTTCTTGATGACCTAAAACAATCAAGAGTTGATGAATGAAAATCCACCTTGCCTTTATTGAGCTGAATGTGAACAAGAAATGCTAAAGCCTCGTTGGCTTTAATGCAGAAGCCAATTCAAGAGTTGCAAGGGCAATAAACCTAACATAAATGGCAAATCGATGAAAATTGAAATAATGTCCTTCAGGTCATTTTAATCGCATTAGACCAATAATAATAATAAAAAAATTTAAAATCACATTAGTGAGTGTGGGGTTTGTTAATAAATCAAGATTCTATGAGTGGTCTCAGAATTTAAGGTATATGACAATTTTATATTAGACATGCATGCTAGATTTGAGCTAGATTATTTATTTTTTATCAAGAATGCATATTTGTTCTAATGCAGATATTGTTTGGTCAAATATTACAACAAATCACAATTACTCAACAAACAATTAATGGACAGAAGGCACCACATCCACAAAGGCAGTTCTACCAGTTTTTTCAAAGCAACATCCCATGGACTTTCTGTCCTACCTGACACAGCTGTGTGATTTCTGTGTGTGCCTTGCTGGTTAAAATAGACCAGTGCTGTTTGGCAATGATAAAGCACCTAATCTCTGGAGTAGGAAACTAGCATTGTCTGAAGTGTGTGTGAAATATGAATGACAATGATATCAAAATTATTTGTGGAAAAACACAACATTTGTAAAGATAATTACATTATTGACATAGGTAAAAATAATAATGCCTGTTTAGCTACTGTTCTCATGAAGCGTGTTTGTAGCACAATCACTGCCTGCACATTTTCTGAGCATTGGGGTTAATTAACATCATCAGAATTAATTGTAGTTTATTAATGAAATAATAAAGTAAACCCTAAGTTAAGGAAGAACACAGAGTATAACAGCAAGCAAAGAGTGATAACAGCCTAGCTTTTTAATCATGTCATGTAAACATATTCACACTTTATATGCTACCAAATCCTGGAAGAATTTTATATATCAGTGCACAACCTCAATTTATACTGCCATCATAAGAGCAGTAGATTTAAATATCACATTTTTCAGTACTGAAATTAGGTCAAAAAGCAATTCACTGTCAAGAAAGGGTCTTGCACTTGAAAGCGAAAGTGCAGTTGTCAGGAACATGGTCTAAAAGGAGCATTTTGCCATGGGCTCCGTGTGAAGTTAGGAAACCATCTTGGATCCAGCAGCAGCTTATCACCCTCCTGCTGTGAGAAGCTGATTTGCCTCTTACCATTTATCAAGGCCACTGCAATCATATTCAGAATATGCATAGCATGTCTCGGGTCTGGAAGAGTGCCTCAGCTTAATACATAAGCCATGTCTAGTATGTGTAAATGTAATTTTATACCACAGAGTGTTGTATTCATTATAAAAAAATAAAATCAAAATCACAGTTTGAAGTTCATTTCACATTTCTTGGAAGTGAACATTCCTGGTACTTCAGAGTATTTCACAGGCAATGTACAGAATTCTCGGAAGTTTGAAGACTCCTTTGCGCATTCAGTAGTCCATCAATTGCCCTAAGGGTCATTTATATATTATCACAAAACCCGACGTTCTGTGGGATGAACAGTGTCCACTTGATGGAAGACCCATAAATCATATGACATGTTACACATTCACTGCAAATCCATCACTCCACTGTAAGTGTGACATAAATCATCTACTGTTATGGTTGCAGTCTTGACGATAGCTGTAGAGGCATATAGATTCCCAATGGACAGCCTAACCAGTGGGCTAGCAAACTTCCTGAATGAGTGGAAACCATGACAAGTCAAAACTTTAAATGGGACTTTCATCATAGAAGATAGAAGCATCCACAAAATATTTCCATTAACCTAATCATCTCTCAATTATAACTGCTTTGCTGAAGACTTACAATCAACACTGCCTCCAATTAACAATTCAAGAGGCAAGAGGATTTCAGCTTTCTTTGATGTGAAGTGTGAACCTTTTGTCTCTAAAAAAAAAAAAGACAATGGGCAGATGAAATTGCAAGCAGTGAAAACTAAAACATAGCTTTTTGTTCATTTTATATTTAGCCATTAACCCTGCATTATGAAGTTTTAATTATGGATCTGTCTCATTACTGTTTGGCAGAGAGAAAAAAGAAGTGGTTCAGAATGAGGTGCAGAGTTGCCCTTGGCAGCCTGTTGTGAGCTTTTATTGAAAGCTTCCATGCAAAGCTCAGTTGCCAGGCAATTGGAGCAAACACTGGTTGTAGAAAAAACAAATCTGCCTTGCAGAACAATATTGTTTGCATTCCCAGAGGCAGCATTTCTCAGTTTTCCTTTATCTTGATCTTTACTTGACTTAGAGGAAGAAGCAGGTCACTTTCCATTCTTCTATAAGGAGTCTCCAGAGTTAAGGTCAGCTACTTAGTATTGAACAATTCAATTCTAAAAAACTGTCGTTGTTTTTTTTTTTTCTCCTATGGCTGGCTTCTTTTATGAAACAAAGCTCAGATAAACACAGGTTTCAGAAGGTAGAAACTGCTAAATCTCAGATGGCTAGTGATCCGATGGTGTGCTTTAAGTTTTCAAAATTGCAGCACTTTGGGTTACTTTGACATGTTTCCACATGATTTAAAAAACAGGGATGAAAGATTCCATTTTATTCAGGTTTGTTTATTCAACCTGACAGAGTAGAGAGCAAAGTTGATGATGTTATCAACACAAACAAATGTGTTGAGGGCTTCTTGGTACCATGCAATCTCATAAAAACAGGGTAGGGTGAAAGAGTTGTCTCTATCTGACTCAAGTAGATGATTAATCCTGAGCTAGCAGCTTAACTGTCACCTCTGAGGGAGCGTTAAAATTCACAAAAAGGTCCCTTTTCCACTTCACTGCTGAACTGTGCTTCATATTATAATTAACAACACTGAGACGAAAATACACACTTCGTACCCTTGGATAAGTTAGCCTGTTTTTTATGAGGAACAAGAAACCTGTTAAATGTAACATGTAAACTCAGCCATTCAAACAAAATTGATAACAAATAGCAGCTAATACATGGCCTGTAGCAACATGCAAAGTCTAGCTTATTTCCAGGATGTTTTCAAGTATTTTGGGTGATGTGGTAATGTTGTAATCCTAATTCATTTCCTTTTCCTTTCTCTTAGAACAGCTGACCTCAAACATAAACAACTAGACAAATGAGTTTTGCATTATAATCTTAAACCTCAAATTCAACCCATACTTCCTTTTCTGTCTGTATAATTCTGAACTATGCTAGGACTATGACTCAGTACAATTGCATGAAGAAGTGGGGACACATGTAAGCAACATATACAGTAACTCATCAAAAAAAAAAGAAAAGACTTTCAAGCTTAAGAAAGAAACCATGCTAGCAATACATAGAAATTGCTTAGCATCAGGAAAAGTCAGGGTCATGCTTTGAATACCACCACCAATCGTAAGCATACATATTATCATTCCTAACTGGTGTACAACTCCTCACATTCTATAGACTGCAAAAAAACATTTCCACAGCCAGTAGCAGTTCCTCCTATAGGCAAAATACCCAATTGCCTAGGGTAGCAACTTGCCACGGGTGACATCGGTATATTGTGCAGTTTCAGTACTGCCTATATAACACAAAAAGTGTAAGTGACAACATTGCTGCCCACGGCTCTTTGCTTGGGCTTGCATGTTATGGCAGTATAATAAGAATGCTCATCATAGTTGCACCCATGGATGCAGGCAAAAAAAGGCACCCCACTGTTGAAAGTGTAATTGCATAAAAGCAATGATTTAATCACAGTAATTTGCAAATGTTATAGGCCCATATGAAGATTACCTTATATGCAAGTAGCCTATGTGCACCATATCCACTACCAAATTTAAACACTTTCTTGCAATATTTAATGCATAAAAAAGATATACACCACCAAGTAGGTCAGGTACACTGTGTGAGATGCCACTATATGATATAACAAGCAGTGCATGTGTGAGGAGAGCAGAACAAACTACTGAAGACTGCACTATGAAGAGGTGCAAACCCTCTGGAGCACAGTGCAGGAAAAAAAAAAGAAATTGCAAGAGGAAAGCACTCAAAAGACAAAGGGTCTGTATTTTATCAGCATTTATAAATATTTTATGTGATTTTTGAATTTCAATATGCAGGTTATGTTAGCATGTTTGGTAGTGCAGCTAAATTATACATACTGCATTCACAAAAATTCATTTAAGCTGGCTGTCTAGCTAGGCATAAATTAGCTATGGTAAGCTATGCCATTAGCTATGCAAATGGTAAATAGTCTGCACTTATACAGCGCTTTTTTAACCTTAGCAGTTCTACAAAGCGCTTTACACTGGTTCTCATTAACCCATTCACACACCAATGGTACAGTGTATCCGGAAATTATTTACAGCACTTCACTTTTTCCACATTTTCTTATGTTACAGCCTTATTCCAAAATGGATTAAATTCATTATTTTCCTCGAAATTCTACAAACAACACCCCATAATGACAACATGAAAGAAGTTTGTTTGAAATCTTTGCAAATTTATTAAAAATAAAAAACAAAAAAGCACATATACATAAGTATATTAAGCCTTTGCCATAACACTCAAAATTGAGCTCAGGTGCATCCTGTTTCCAATGATCATCCTTGAGATGTTTCTACAACTTGATTGGAGTCCACCTGTTGTAAATTCAGTTGACTGGACATGATTTGGAAAGGCACACATCTGTCTATATAAGGTCCCACAGTTAACAATGCATGTCAGAGCACAAACCAAGCCATGAAGTCCAAGGAATTGTCTGTAGACCTCCGAGACAAGATTTTATCGAGGCACAGATCTGGGGAAGAGTACAGAAACATTTCTGCAGCATTGAAGATCCCAATGAGCACCGTGGCCCCCATCATCCACAAATGGAAGAAGTTTGGAACCACCAGGACTCTTCCTAGAGCTGACCACCCGGCCAAACTGAGCAATCGGGGAGAAGGGCGTTAGTCAGGGAGGTGACCCAAAACCCGATGGTCACTCTGACAGAGCTCCAGTGTGTCTCTGTGGAGAGAAGAGAACCTTCCAGAAGAACAACCATTTCTGCAGCACTCCACCAATCAGGCGTGTATGGTAGAGTGGCCAGACGGAAGATACTCCACAGTAAAAGGCACATGACAGCCTGCCTGGAGTTTGCCAAATGGCACCTGAGGGACTCTCAGACCATGATGAAACAAAGACTGAACTCTTTGGCCTGAATGGCAAGCGTCTGGATGAAACCAGGCACCAGCCATCACCTGGCCAATACCATACCTGAAGTGAAGCATGGTGGTAGCAGCATCATGCTGTGGGGATGTTTTTCAGTGGCAGGAACTGGGAGACTAGTCAGGATCGAGGGGAAAAATGAATGCAGCAATGTACAGAGTCATCCTTGATGAAAACCTGCTCCAGAGCGCTTTGGACCTCAGACTGGGGCAAAGCTTCATCTTCCAACAGTACAACGACCCTAAGCACACAGCCAAGATAACAAAGGAGTGGCTACAGGACAATTCTGTGAATGTCCTTGAGTGGCCCAGCCAGAGTCCAGACTTGAACCCAATTGAACATTTCTGGAGAGATCTGAATATGACACTGAAATACAGCTATCTAGCTAGCTATGTGCTATACATCTGTGTATGCACATTTCATCTGAATTTTATTTTTTACCTGTCATTCATCCTGGTGAAGTATTTGGTTACATTTGTATGTCATTTTGCTTTATGTAAGCTCAATTTATTTTGTGCACACATTACACACAAATATTGTTAAAGCTTTCAGTTTTGATTAAAAATTGTTTGCCTTTTTATTTCTATTTATTGACTTTACCTCAAGGAAGGCCAGGTGGGTTTTTATTTCTTGACAAAAAAAAAGTTTTCATTCTATTACTTGAGACAGTTTTCAGTTTTATAATTTGTGAAGGAACATTTAAAGTCAAACAGGTAGAAAATGGTCTGGGTAACGCATGTAACCCTGTTCCCTGAGAAGGGAACGAGACGTTGCATGAGTTTCATGCAGTGGGAAGCTAAGGAATCTATGAGCCGCTGCCCCTCAGGCGCAAGACTCACAATTTCCATAGTTCCAGCTCAGGGTGATAAATCAACCCTCTGGCTTAAGACAATAGCTCCATTCAAACGGGAATCTCCCAGGGAGTGCCGTCCAGCAGAGATATTATGTCTGAGAACGATATATGAGCTGGCCAAAAAGGCGAAACTGTAATATCGAATGAATGTGTGTGGCGGGGTAGTGGATGTAAGTGCAAGGAGCCCTCACTGGACACAGTAGGTGCAATCTTCCTTGTTCCTGTGTAAGGAATGGAGGAGGGGAGAAAGCCTGCAACACTAACGGCTGGGCAGCAGACGTAGGCACTTAAGAATAATCTGGCCTAGAATATAGCAAGGCTTTAGCTAATCCAGGGGCAATGTCAAGGCAGGAAGGGGCTACAGAGATGTCAGGACCAGCAAAAAGAGCTACCTTTAGGGTCAGAAGCTTCTCTGAAGCTGACTCTAAGGGCTCAAATGGGGCGCCTGATAGACCATCCCAGACCACAGAAGGTCCCAGGAAGGTATGCTTGGTCTGCAGATGGGCATAAACATGCAAAAGTTAGAGGATGTTGTCCCACAAAGGCTCCATCAATAGGGGTGTGTGTCTAGTTGCCAGTTGAATGCATACAATTTCTCATGGATGGTGCTCTTGCATTTAACATGATCTCTACAACCTCGCTTGAGAGGCCGGACTGTATGAGCTGCTGCCCCTCATGAGCCAAATTCAAAATTTCTATAGTTCCAGCGGAGGGTGATAAATCAACATTCTGACTTGAGACAATAGATCCCTGTGAATGGGAATCTCCCAGGGAGTGCCATACTGCAGAAACATTTTGAGCTGGCCAATGTGGTGCTACAGACATAGTAGCAGACATAGCACAATCTTGGCAAACTCTCGCAAGAGCCTGTGGGAGCAGAGCAATCAGGAGTAAGATGTAAAGACATGACCTCAGCCACGTGTGTACCATGGAATCTAGCCCTGACCATTTTTTTTGGTTTTGGAGGAGTGAGGGCAAACTACAACGGGCAGTGTGTTTGGAGATGAACATGTCCACTTCCGTTTGGCTGAACCTCTGCCATATGGACTCACCCACTTGTGGATGGAGCCTCCAATCCCCTGGCCTCAGCCCCTGCCTCAACAGGATGTTTGCCCCAAAATTCCGGTTGTCCGGAATGTACATTGTACTCACTGACAAAACTTCCCCTCTGCCAGTGAAGAATTAGTTGAGCCTGCCTGAACAATGGGCGTGGATGTAATCCTCCCTGGTGGCTGATATGAGACCACCTCTATATTGTCTAACACATGGCAACCACTCAAATAAGAAGAATTTCACTATTAGGAGTAAGTCTATACCTCTAGGTGATTTATATGCCACACTAGATGAGGGCTGCTCCAGAGACCGTGAGGGAGGCGCCTGACATTACCGTCTTGCGATAAGAGATGTCCCTAGGGACACCTCCAAGTTTTCAAAGTACGTAGGCATCGCTGCATGACATTGATTACTCTCAGGGGTTTCATCCTCAGATGAAACACAACTTTCAGCCACCACTAAGCAGTCTTATCTGCAATGGGCCCAATGACGTTGGCTGCTGCTGCCATAAGCCCCAACCATAGAGACTGGAGGGGATGCCCAGACCTAACTTTATCTGGCTCAATGCTGATAGGATTGCTCTACATGTGTTTGGGATAGACACGTCCTCCTCAAATTCAAATCCCATATAACCCTTAAAAAAGTCACTCTCGATTGGAGAGCCATCTTTCCCTGAGGTTCAACCTGAGCCCCATGTTCCTCACGTGAGTGAGAATAACATCTCAATGTTGAATTACCAAATTCCGAGACCATGCTAGAAATAACCATGTCATGCAGGTACTTTAGCACACGGATGCCCTGGAGTCACAAAGGAGCCAGCGTGGCGTCCATGCACTTTGTGAAGGTGCGAGGGGATAAAGCTAGTGGCAGGAAAAAAATTATCTTGATATGTGTTGCCTCCAAATGTAAACTTCAGGAACTTCCTCTGACTGGGCAATGGAATATGCATCTATTTTAGATCTATCATCCCAAACCAATCCTCAAACTGAGTCTGTGGAATGACAAGTTTGAGCATCAACATCTTGAACCTGTATGTCAGAAGAGTATGGTTCAGATGAGGCAGATCTACAATTGGCCACATACCCTGTCTTTTCTGTGGACCAGGAAAAAACAGCTGTAAACCTCCCTCCCTCAGAGACAGAGGTACATGTTCTATGGTTCCTTTGTCCAAGAGAGAACTACTTCCTGGGCTAAAGTCGGGCTCTGCAATCTGCTTACAACTGTAGTGAGCACATCTGTGAAACTGGGGATCGAGCTATGAACTGGACCCGGAACCCTTTTCTATGGAGGACAGAACCCATGGAGACACATTTGCCAGTAGTGTCCATGCTTCCAGATGGTCTTTAGAGACATTAACTTTCCACATTTTGTTGGAGGGACAGCATCAGATTTTCGTTGCCCTGTGACAGTTCACTGACCAGAGAAAACTGAAAATTGGGACAATTTGACTAGGGGAGCCCTACAGTAATACTGGGGGCTAACTGCCCTAACAACCTCTTGTCCCCTGAAACCTCCTTCTGTGACCCCTTATGACTGCATCTTTTTGCATTTTTGGCACTGATTATCATTCTTAAATCAGGCCTATTAGCAGACTGTGACTGTGGCTGCCGGGTCCCCCTAGCCTTCTGCGGGGGGAGGCGGGCCACCACTTTCACCTTTTGTTCTGCCCTCAAAATTCAGCAGGTCTGCAACACTGCTATTGTACAGGTGTATCTCAAAAACTTAGAATATCATGGAAAGTAAGTTTTTTCCATAATTTAATTAAAAAATGGAACTTTCATATATTGTAGATTCATTACACAAAGTGTAATATTTCAAGCCTCATTTTGTTTTAATCTTGATGAATATGGCTTACAGCTCATGGAAATCAAAAATCCAGTATCTCAACAATTTGAATAAAAAATTTATAATACAGAAATGTCAACATGAGTTGTTAATCAGCTAATTAACTCAAACCACCTGCAAAGGTTTCCTGAACCTTTAAACTCTCAGTCTGGATCAGTACACACAACCACAATCAATTTTCAGATTAAATAAAATTTTGAATTTGATTTGGAAATCAAGGTCCCAGAGTCTGGAGGAAGAGTGGCGAGGCCCAGGATCTAAGCTGCTTGAAGTCCAGTGTGAAGTTTCCACAGTCAGTGATGATTTGGGGTGCCATGTGAAGTCGAGAGTCAATGCAGCCATCTACCAGGAGATTTTAGAGCACGTCATGTTTCCATCTGCTGACAAGCTTTATGGAGATGGTGAGTTCCTTTTCAAGCAGGACTTGGCACCTGTCCACAGTGCCAAAACTACTAATAACTGGTTTGCTGACCGTGGTATTACTGTGCTTGATTGGCCAGCCAACTCGCCTGACCTGAACTTTTGAGGAAAATGAAAAACACCAGATCCCACAATTCAGACGAGATGATGGCCGCAATCGAAACAACTTGGGCTTCCATAACACCTCAGCTGCACCACAGGCAGATTGCCTCCAGGCCATGCCGCATTGATGCAGTAATTCATGCAAAAGGAGCCCCAACCAAGTATTGTGTATAGAAATTAACATACATTTCAGATGGTTGACATTTCTGTATTATAAATTCTTTACTGTAATATTTTGAATATAATATTTAAAATATTTCACTCTGTGTGTTGAATATATGAAAGTTCCACTTTTTGAATTAATTTATGGAAAAAAATTTAACTTTTCCATGATATACAAATTTTTTGAGATGCACCTGTACATAAAATCTAGACAGAACCCTTATGTCAGTTTCTACTTGCAGTGTTTCCCACAGGTTGAGAATTTACTTGTGGTGGTGGTTGGCACAGTGTGTGATGGTGTGTGCTCAGTAATAAACAAGTCAAACAAAGGTTCATGAATAAACTATTTATTGCAAACAAATGGCTACTCAAATAACCATCTATATGTCAAAATAAATAACTATTTCAATTTAAAGTACACTTTCCATTTTATAAATATATTAATGAACAAAACACAGAATGATTTTTGATGAACATTTCAAAATAATTTAAAGCTGCAAGCAGTCGCACCAGGGTGCATGTTCGGGCTGCTCTGCTAAGGGAGTGCCGTTCCATTTTATTAGCACTTCTATGTTGTTAGGAGTGTACCACCATGTAAAAATTGTCATTTCTAGTTGGCAGTAGGTGGCACTATGAGTATAACTGATATTGGCACGTAGATGTCTTCAGGCCAGGATTCGTATGAAACGTGAAGTTTTGGGAATATTAGGCATTGTATGCTTGAGTTATAAAAACTTCTTGTTTAATAGCAGTAATAACACGCTTTAGCACTTAGCTAAGTGTTGTTAGCATGTTTTAACATGTTTCTAGAATGTTGCTAGCATATTTACCACTTGCTGACATATTTTAATATGTTGATAGGAGTGCATCACCATGTAAAAATGACACTTCCTGCTGCCTGCAGGTGATGCTATGACCATACCTGAATATTGGCATGTAGATGTCTGTAGGCCAGGACTTTTATCAAACTTGTGAAGTTTGGAACAGATTGGACATTGCATATTTGAGTTATAACAACTTCCTTTTTCATTGCAAAACCTAAAATTTTGTGAGACTGCCACGCCCACACCGTGCAGCTAAAACTCAAAAGCTTCACAATTTACCATCATCAAGGCCTTTATATGAGACTGACCGATTATGATGTCGATCCAGGGAAATCTCTAGGAGGAGTTTGTTAAAATACAAGGCCTGGAATGGCTAAATTTGAGCAAGAATTTAAGAGATAAAACAAAATGGCTGACTTCCTGTTGAGTTTAGGGCATGGATTCAAGAGACATTTTTGTATGTATTGGCAGGTTACACATGAGCAATTCCATGTAAACTTTATTTAAAAATAAAGTTCTTAACAAAAGAACAAAACCATTTTCAAGTTGTCCATTTAGGTCTGTATTTTGTTGCATTGATGTGTTGTAATAGAAATGTTAAGGACATTTCCATTTATATCCACCACAAATGAGTTGTGCACCAATACTAAAATAACATTTTCAATCAGCCATATTTCATGTTTTCAAAAGAGAGTTCAAAAACCTTTTTTTTCAAACTTTATATTACTGTAACAATAAGCATTTTGCAGAAAGATGGAAAAATGTCTGAGAAATAAACATACTCACTTCGTCATAAGAGCGATGTCTTGTGAATTTGTAAGGGCTATATTTAGGATGTCACGACACTTCAGTGCGTCACGTCTATAACATTTTCAAAATGAAGTTTATCATATAATATAATATAATATAATATAATATAATATCATATCATAATTACTAATACAAATAACGTAAAACTTTCTGTACAAAGCTAAATTATGTCCATGCTAATTATGATCAACAGCTCATTTGTTTACCCAGATGCTGCTGTTAGATGACTGACTTATAATACTGCAATTTGTTTCTGGCTTACTGTATATCGGAACATTTTTTAGAAATTTTATTAATTAATTTATTTGAGTAACTTATTTGAATGTTGTTCATAGACCTCTGTTCAGCATTCAGCACAATCATTCCTCCGCACCCGATTGGAAAGCTGAACCTACTGGGCCTGAACACTTCCACCTACAACTGGATCCTGGACTTCCTGGCTGGGAGACCTCAGTCAGTCCCGATCAGGAACAGCATCTCCAGCACCACCACACTGAACACGGGGGCCCCTCAGGGCTGTGTGCTCAGTACACTGCTGTTCACTCTGCTGACTCACGACTGTGCAGCAATGCATGGCTCCAATCACATCATCAAGTTCACAGATGACAAGACTGTGTTGGGTCTCATCAGCAAGAACGTTGAGTCAGCATACAGAGAGGAGATGCAGTGGCTAACCGACTGGTACAGAACCAACAATCTGTCTCTGAATGTGGACAAAACAAAACAGATGGTTGTTGACTTCAGGCGAGCATGGGGCAACCACTCTCTGCTAAACATCAATGGCTCCTCTGTGGAGATCATCAAGAGCACCAATTTCCTTGGTGTTCACCTGACTGAGAACCTCAACTGGTCCCTCAACACAAGCTCCATAAGCAAGAAAGTCCAGCAGCGTCTCTACTTTCTGCGAATGCTGAAGAAAGCCTGTCTCACATCTCCCATCCTCACAACATTCTACAGAGGAACTATTGAGAGCGTCCTGAGCAGCTGCATCACTGTCTGGTTCAGAAATTGCACCTCATTGGATCACAAGACCCTGCAGCAGATAGTGAAAACAGCTGAGAAGATCACTGGGGTCTCTCTTCCCTCCATCATAGACATTTACACCACACGCTGCATCGCAAAGCCACCAGCATTGTGGATGACCCCACACACCCCTCACACACACTCTTCACCCTCCTGCCATCTGGAAAAAGGTACTGAAGCATTCGAGCCCTCATGGCCAGACTGTGTAACAGCTTCTTCCCCCAAGCCCTCAGATCCCTCAATACTCAAAGACTGGACTGACACACACGTGCGCGCACATACGCACGCACGCACACACACACACACACACACACACACACACACACACACACACACACACACACACACACACACACACACACACACTCTGAACTGAACATCATCCCACTCCCATTGCAATATTTACACATTCTTGCATTGACTCCTGCACTCCCATTGTAATATTTGCACATTCCTGCATTGACTCTGTTGTATTTTTACTGCTACTGTATTTATAATAATATAGTATTTAATTTATTGTCACTATTACACACTTTACCTGGCTGCTACCACAATAAATGTCCATAGTTGGTATAAGCTAATCTGCTGAATGTTATGTTATAGCATGTTATGTTCACATTTATACCTTTTTTAAATTATATATTTATTCTTTGGCACCTATCTTCTGCATGACCTATTATATCAGACACTTTCACACAAAAAATGTGTACTGGTCGGTGCTACACTGTCACTTACTGTGCCTATTGTCCTGTTTTAGTAGTATTGTACTGTCCTGTGTTGTTAGTACACATTTGCACGTGCACACTGTGTAGAATGTGTAGGTTTTATTTAGTTCTGTGTCATCATATGTGGTTAGTGTGTTGTTTTATGTAGCACCATGGTCCTGGAGGAACGTTGTTTCGTTTCACTGTCTACTGTACCAGCTGTATATGGTTGAAATGACAATAAAGCCACTTGAACTTGAACATATAAGAAATTACAACGAGAGCACAATGGGGATTTACAGATCACTACAATGTTATTGCTCTTATAGTATTTTAATAAATTTAAGTGCGTCTGAGAGAGACATGAACAGGCATGAACATATGTTCACTCAGCTGAATGCTTACATCCCACCATAAAGGACACACCTGACATGTTTTTCCCCTCGCTCTTTTTCTCGCACGCGCCCTGACCTTTTTTCGGACATCTTTTTAACACAAATCATGTTGCTGATTCTTTTTTCCTACTCTTAATAGGTAGAATCCAAATGACAGCCATTATTAGACATGGTTAAAACATAACTACTGAAATTGTTAATACTACTAGCGATCATTTTGACACAAAGCATAATACTGTGATTATTTTGACTCTTGATTGCATATGACATATGGCTGGACGGTCCATCACAAGGATAACACACAAACATACACCCATTCACCCTTGCACTCACACCCATGGGCAATTTAGTGTCATAAATTCACCTGACCTGAATGTCTTTGGGTTTTGGGGGGAATCCGGCGATTTGACCTCCAATATAATAAATATTTAATATAGCAGCTGATCTAGCTAGTAATTCTATACCTTTTGTGGTCTCATGCACAAAAAATTCATGGCCTATAAACTGAGTCTTGAACAACACCACACTGTTTACACCTTAACGGCATCAGAGACACTGTGAACTAAATAATCAATAACCACTTGCAGTACTGTGATTTCAGTTTAAAGTCGACTAATTGTGCAGCCTTACCATACTGATGTCTCAGAGGTCAAAGTGTGGTGGTTTAAATACCCACTAAAGGTCTCTTTTAAAGTTTTTAAAGCATTTGTTATGCCTTTTTAGTCAGGTAAGCGCTGCTTTCAGAACCGTCATAGAGGAACCATTACGTTCCTCATGAATGCGAAAACAAAAATTTAAATAAAATACTTTTTTTAATGTTATATGGAGAAGCCAACCCTTCTCCATTCAGTCTGTATATACTTCTGATTTGTGTATTTTATTTCACAATTCCTACAAAGTAACTTGTCTCCCAAAAACTCATGTCCTTTTTCTGTCACGTCCTTAACACAGGTATATTTCCCTTGTCTAAAATAGAAAACATTTGTATAGATTGATAATTTTCTGATGTCTGCACTCTATCGTCAGGGGTTTAGGAAAATATAAAAAGATGGTTAAGTATGATAATTCTGAGAATTTATATTTTTTCAAGTGTTGACTGTAAATGTCACGTCCAAAATGCTGGAATTGCTCACATGTGTACCAAATTTCATACATGTAGGGGAAATGTAGCACTAGGCTCAGATTGTTGAAATTTTGTAGGTGGCGCTATCAAGCCATTTTGCCACACTCCATTCTAAAACCTGTATCCGATGTAAATGTTCACCACATGTAAATGTTTGAGCATGTATAGGACTCAAAAATGTGATTCATTTCATATTGAAATTTGTCAGGCTACCACAGACATGTCTTTCAATGAAAACTCAAAAGCCTCACAATTTAAAATCAGCAAGGCCTTTAGATTAGACTGACCAAATATGATGTTGATCTGATAATCTCTGGGAGGAGTTTGTTAAAGTACAAGGCCTGGAAATGGCTGTTGCCAGTAGGTGGCGCTATGGCTATAACTGAATATTGGCATGTATATGTCTTCAGGCTGGGACCTTTATCAAACGTGAAGTTTGGCACAGATTGGACATTGCATGTACGAGTTATAATAGCTTCCATTTTCATGGTGAAAAATCTAAATTTGTGAGACCACCATGCCCACCCTGTGTAACAAAAACTCAAAACTTCACAATTTAACATCGTCCATTCCTTTAGATTAGACTGACTGAATATGATGTGTATCCGATGAAATCTTTAGGAGGAGTTTGTTAAAGTACAAGGCCTGGAAATGGCAAAAACGGAGCAAAGATTTAAGATAAAAATCAAAATGGCTGACTTCCTATTGAGTTTAGGGCATGGGTTCAGGAGATCTTTTTGTATGTATTGGCATGGTACATATGTATACCGAATTTCATACATATAGGTGAAACGTAGCGCGAGGCACATATCATTGAAATTTATGACATATTGTGGCGCTATCGACCCATTTTGCCCACTCAATTCTGGAACCCCTATCAGCTGTACAGTTTCACCAGTTCTGATTCGTCTGCAGTTTTGTGAGTTTTGGGGTATGTCTAGACCCTCAAAAATGCTATTAATTTGAGAAAAGAATAATAACAAGAGATCCCCCTGTCACAGGTGAAGAGCCTGGGGTGGGGGCAAATTATAATGGTCAAGATTGACATCAGGCCCCGGTAAAGAAAAAACTGGTACCTTAGTTTCACGGTGAGCTTTTGACTTAAACAGCTCCAGTAGAATTAACACTGAGGTTTTTGCTATAGATCCATCCATCCATCTTCTATACCGCTTATCCTTCCTTCAGGGTCACAGGGAAACCTGGAGCCTATCCCAGGGTGCATCGGGCACAAGGCAGGGTACACCCTGGACAGGGTGCCAATCCATCGTAGGGCACAATCATATACACATTCACACACCCATTCATATACTACGGACACTTTAAATATGCCTATCAGCCTACCATGCATGTCTTTGGACTGGGGAAGGAAACCGGAGTACCCGAGGAAACCCCCGCAGCACGGAGAGAGCATGCAAACTCAGCACACACAGGGCCACGGTGGGAATCGAACCCCCGACCCTGGAGGTGTGAGGTGAATGTGCTAACCACTAAAGCACCAATTTGAATTAAATATTTTGGCAGGCAAGGCTGCATTACAGAAATGTATTAATGGCATCAGAGCTTTGCCAGTAACCTATTCTGATGTGACTTATTTTGATTTGATACATTCTAACAAACAAGCTGAATGGACATGAACACACATAATTTTTTATTGGTGTTCATGACAGTAAAAATTGTGCGCACCCAAAAATGCACAAAGAGACACTTGTTGACATATTCATGGTCAGACAATAGCTGATTTTAGGAACAACTAAATGGAATACTTGACACATTTTTTTTAGGGGAACTTGTGTTACACATGAGGCTGATGAAACAAGGTTTGGTGGCTTAATATCACATTAAATGAAATGTCAATCATTTTTTTTATCTATACTCCAGTACAGTGAATGTGTTTGACCAGGAGTGACCTTTGTAACTGCAAGTTACTACAAATTGCAGTGCACCTAGTTTTTCATATAGGTGGCACTGTAACTAAAAGCACAAAATCCTCATCACAAATCATCCTGACAGCAAACACAAAGATCCAAGCAAAGCTTTGTGTTTGCCATTAGCTTAGGAATCCACCGTAACAACCTCGATTTACAAATCAACTATCTCTTTAATTACATATGCACTATTTTCTCTACTTTTTGCTAAATAAATGACCAACAAATCTGCTAAAGACCAATGTTTGCATGCATTACATGCCTTTTAAAATAGACACCACCATCATTATATTCCATGCTATCCAAATGAGCATGATCCACAATGTCTATTCAGTAAACAAGTTAAAGTAAGACTCTTCCTGCAAAACAGCAAAGTTTTACACAGTTCCAGTTTAACATTACATCCTGTAACACAACAGTTAGTTACAGTTACATTTATATAGCACTTTTCTAGATACTCAAATTGCTTTACATAGTATGGGAGGGGAATCTCCTCAAGTACCACTAGTGTGTAGCATCCACCCGGATGATGTGACAGCAGCCATAGTGCGCCTGAACACCCACCGCAAACCAGCTATAAGTGGATATTAGGACAATAGAAAATGTGCCTATTACCTATGACCTTCTGAAAAGTATGTTAATTTACTTGGTCGGGGCTCCTTTTGCACAAATTACTGTATGGGGGCAATCAGCCTGTGGCATTGCTGAGGTGCTATGGAAGCCCTGGTTGCTTTGATAGCGGCCTTCAGCTCGTCTGTATTGTTGGATCTGGTGTCTCTCATTTTCCTCTTGGCAATACATTTCAATACAACAGTCAGGCGAGTTGGCTGTCTAATCAAGCACAGTAATATCATGGTCAGCAAACCAGTTCCTAGTAGTTTTGGTACTGTGGCCAGGTGCCAAGTCCTGCTAGAGACGGAAATCAGCATCTCCATAAAGCTTGTCAGCATATGGAAGTAGGAAGTGTTCTAAAAACTTCAGGTAGATGGTTACATTGACTCTCGATTTGAGAAAAACATGATTTCTTGATTTGAGAAAATGGCATCTCAAATCATCACTGACTTTGGAAGCTTCACACTAATTTGGATTCCGTGCCTCTCCACTCTTCATCCAGACTCGAGGACCTTGATTTCCAAATGAAATGCAAAATTTACTTTCATCTAAAATTTGATTGTGGTTATGTGTAGTGAACCAGACTGAGAGATTAAAGGCTCAGGAAACCTTTGTAGGTGTTTTGAATTAATTAGGTGATGAGACCTCTTCTCAGGTCGACATTTCTGTATTAAAAATTCTATATTGTAATATTTTGAGATACTGGATTTTTTTATTTGCATGAGCTGTAAGCTGTAATCATCAAGATTAAAACAAAAAAGACTTGAAATATTTCACTTTGTGTAATGAATCTAGAATATATGAAAGTTCCACTTTTTGAATTAAATTACGGGGAAAAAATAACGTTTCCACGATATTCAAATTTTTTGAGATGCACCTGTATATCAAAGTGCAGTGCACCAACTTTTCCATATAGGTAGTTCAAAAAGTAAAAGCACAAATGTCAAATGGATGAAAGCAGGACTTGCTATTGAGTAACTACTTAAGATAAGATAAGATAATACTTTATTAATCCCCAGATGGAGAAATTATTTGAATTTTGAAGCTCATCATTCAAACCAGCACAGCATTATTCACTTCCTATTTAGCATGCTATCATGTATGGCAATGACAACACCTTAATCATACATCATTCTATTCTATTCAAATTACTCTTCCACCTTAATTTCTTAGGTTCACGTGACTATTTTTCAAGCAAATCAGAAAAACGTTCTAGTAAATCTACACGAATCCTTATGGTATACCCATATAAACTCTTTTTAAAGTGCAATATAACAGTTTCAGTCTAGGTGGTGCTATAACAATGACTCATAATTGTCGCATTACTGTAATCAGGAGTGACCCATTAGTAGCCAAGTTGAGGCTGATCAAACCAAACATCAAGTTATGGCCACTTCCTGGTTTGGTGTGGCGTCTCATGAAAGTAGATTTGCTGCTACAGTGAGGGAAAAAAGTATTTGATCCCCTGCTGATTTTGTACATTTTCCCACTGACGAAGAAATGATCAGTCTATAATTTTAATGGTAGATTTATTTGAACAGTGAGAGACAGAATAACAACAAGAAAATCCAGAAAAAACCCATGTCAAAAATGTTATAAATTGATTTGCATTTTAATGAGGGAAATAAGTATTTGACCCCCTCTCAATGAGAAAGATTTCTGGCTCCCAGGTGTCTTTTATACAGGTAACGAGCTGAGATTAGGAGCACACTCTTAAAGGGAGTGCTCCTAATCTCAGCTTGTTACCTGTATAAAAGACACCTGTCCACAGAAGCAATCAATCAATCAGATTCCAAACTCTCCACCATGGCCAAGACCAAAGAGCTCTCCAAGGATGTCAGGGACAAGATTGTAGACCTACACGAGTCTGGAATGGGCTACAAGACCAACAGTTGGTGCGATTATTCGCAAATGGAAGAAACACAAAAGAACTGTCAATCTCCCTGGGGCTCCATGCAAGATCTCACCTCGTGGAGTTGCATTGATCATGAGAACAGTGAGGAATCAGCCCAGAACTACATGGGAGGATCTTGTCAATGATCTCAAGGCAGCTGGGACCATAGTCACCAAGAAAACAATTGGTAACACACTATACCGTGAAGGACTGAAATCCTGCAGCGCCCTCAAGGTCCCCCTGCTCAAGAAAGCACATATACATGCCCATCTGAAGTTTGCCAATGAACATCTGAATGATTCAGAGGACAACTGGGTGAAAGTGTTGTGGTCAGATGAGACCAAAATGGAGCTCTTTGGCATCAACTCAACTTGCCGTGTTTGGAGGACGAGGATTGCTGCCTATGACCCCAAGAACACCATCCCCACCGTCAAACATGGAGGTGGAAACATTATGCTTTGGGGGTGTTTTTGTGCTAAGGGGACAGGACAACTTCACCGCATCAAAGGGACGATGGACGGGGCCGTGTACCGTCAAATCTTGGGTGAGAACCTTCTTCCCTCAGCCAGGGCATTGAAAATGGGTCGTGGATGCGTATTCCAGTATGACAATGACCCACAACACACGGCCAAGGCAACAAAGGAGTGGCTCAAGAAGAAGCACATTAAGGTCCTGGAGTGGCCTAGCCAGTCTCCAGACCTTAATCCCATAGAAAATCTGTGGAGGGAGCTGAAGGTTCGAGTTGCAAACGTCAGCCTCGAAACCTTAATGACTTGGAGAAGATCTGCAAAGAGGAGTGGGACAAAATCCCTCCTGAGATGTGTGCAAACCTGGTGGCCAACTACAAGAAACGTCTGACCTCTGTGATTGCCAACAAGGGTTTTGCCACCAAGTACTAAGTCATGTTTTGCAGAGGGGTCAAATACATATTTCCCTCATTAAAATGCAAATCAATTTATAACATTTTTGACATGCGTTTTTCTGGATTTTTCTGTTGTTATTCTGTCTCTCAATGTTCAAATAAATCTACCATTAAAATTATAGACTGAACATTTCTTTGTCATTGGCAAACATACAAAATCAGCAGGGGATCAAATACTTTTTTCACTCACTGTATTATGTCCTAATTTGAAATATCCACTATTCTTTGGCAATTTATAACCACATATATCTGAAGTTCATTCCAACTAAAGTTAAAGGAAGTCTGCTGAATTCTCTAAGAGGAGTTTGAAAGAGTTTCTGAAAAATATGGAAAAATTCACAAATTCCAAATTTTGTACAATGATGACATTCATGCTCATGCCAAATTTCATGACTGTCAAACCAATAGTGTACTTACCATTAAAACCTTTGAATCTGATTTAATGTTGTGTGTCAAGCAAATCTATAGGCCACCATTACATCCTCATTTAAGATATCCACATTTCTGTCGCAATTTTTAATCACATATGTCTGGAGTTTATAATAATAAAATTTCAAGTGAATCTGATTATCTTTGTAAAAGGAGTATGAAAGAGTTTGTTAAAATTGTACAGTGCATATGGAAAGTATTCACAGCGCTTCACTTTTTCCACGTTTTGTTATGTTACAGCCTTAATCCAAAATGGATTAAATTCATTATTTCCCTCAAAATTCTATAAACCACACCCTATAATGACAACGTGAAAGAAGTTTGTTTGAAATCTTTGCAAATTTATTAGAAATAAAAAAATCAAAAAAGCACATTTACATAAGTATTCACAGCCTTTGCTCAAAATTTGTTGAAGCACCTTTGACACCAATTACAGCCTCAAGTCTTTTTGAGTATGATGCTACAAGTTTGGCACACCTATTTTTGGGCAGTTTCTCCCATTCTTCTTTGCAGGACCTCTCAAGCTCCATCAGGTTGGATGGGGAGCGTCGGTGCACAGCCATTTTCAGATTTCTCCAGAGATGTTCAATTGGGTTCAAGTCTGGGCTCTGGCTGGGCCACTCAAGGACATTCATAGAGTTGTCCTGTAGCCACTCCTTTGTTATCTTGGCTGTGTGCTTAGGGTCATTGACCTGTTGGAAGATGAACCTTCGCCCCAGTTTGAGGTCCAGAGCATTCTGGAGCAGGTTTTCGTCAAGGATGTCTCTGTACATTGCTGCATTCATCTTTCCCTCAATCCTGACTAGTCTCCCAGTTCCTGCCACTGAAAAACATCCCCACAACATGATGCTGCTACCACCATGCTTCACTGCAGGGATGGTATGACCAGGTGATGGCTGGTGCCTGGTTTCCTCCAGACATGATGCTTGCCACTCAGGCCAAAGAGTTCAGTCTTTGTTTTATCATGGTATGAGAGTCCTTCAGGTGCCTTTTGGCAAACTCCAGGCGGGCTGTCATGTGCCTTTTACTGTGGAGTGGCTTCCGTCTGGCCACTCTACCACACAGGCCTGATTGGTGGAGTGCTGCAAAAATGGTTGTTCTTCTGGAAGGTTCTCCTCTCTCCACAGAGACATGCTGGAGCTCTGTCAGAGTGACCATTGGGTTTTTGGTTACCTCCCTGACTAAGGCCCTTCTCCCCCGATCGCTCAGTTTGGCGGGCGGCCAGCCCTAGGAAGAGTCCTGCTGGTTCCAAACATCTTCCATTTACGGATGATGGAGGCCACTGTGCTGATTGGGACCTTCAATGCTGCAGAAATGTTTCTGTACCCTTCCCCAGATCTTTGTCTTGATACAATCCTGTCTCAGAGGTCTACAGACAATTCCTTGGACTTCATGGCTTGGTTTGTGCACTGACATGCATTGTTAACTGTGGGACCTTATATAGACAGGTGTGTGCCTTTCCAAATCATGTCCAATCAACTGAATTTACCACAGGTGGACTCCAATCAAGTTGTAGAAACATCTCAAGGATGATCAGTGGAAACAGGATGCACCTGAGCACAATTTTGAGTGTCATGGCAAAGGCTGTGAATACTTATGTACATGTGTTTTTTTGTTTTTTATTTTTAATAAAGTTGCAAAGATTTCAAACAAACTTCTTTCACGTTGTCATTATGGGGTATTGTTAGTAGAATTTTGTGGAAAATAATGAATGTAATCCATTTTGGAATAGGCTGTAACATAAGAAAATGTGGAAAAAGTAAAGCACTGTGAATACTTTCCGGATGCACTGTATGAAGAAACAAGAAACTTTCAAAATGTCTGACTTCCTAATAGGTGGAGCTAATACAAGCTTATATGGGAAATATATCCGACATGATGTGGATTATGTCTCCACCAATATTCGTAAATATCAGACGATCTTTGTGGCAACCACAATAATAAACTCATTCAAAAATGTTAAGGGGTGCTCTGGAGTCCAATGGCCAAAACCTAAAAGAAATTACCAAAGAATTATAAAATTTGGGCAAAGTGTGATGAGTAGCCAAATTTCCCTGACTTTTCATACACTACAAGGGTGTCAAATTTGTGTTAAAATCCTAGTTGGTGTTATGGAGCTCAGGAGGCACACTTATGCTAAACTGCAATATAAAGTGAAAAGTTGTCCTAACTGAAATAGAAATGTAAAGTTTCATGCGTTTTCAGCCATTGTAAGTCCCTCAAAAACTGTGGGAATGTTTGAAAACCCCACATGCCAACCAGCATGGTCAACTTCCTGTTGGGTGGAGTCAGATACAACCAAGTGAACATTGTCGTACATGATGAGTGCAATGACCATACCAAATCTTGTGCTCCTCTGAAAAAAGTATCAAATTCCATTCCTCCTTTCAGGGGCACTGTGGAGCTACTAAACCATGGCCAGGCATATTTATTACATCGTGTTTTACTTTTCAGCAGGTATGATGTGTATGCTGAATTTAATTCATTTTGAAGCATCACAAATGCCTCAAAAGTGAGTGAAATCACTAAATAAAATAAAAATAATAAACATACCAAAAACAATAGGGCTTTGCACCTTTGGTGCAGTCCGCTCTCAGTCTGCACCTCCGGTGCTCGGGACCTAATAATAAATGGAGCAGATCCAACAGGGCCTCACACCATTTGTGGTTGAGTCTTAATAACTATTTGAATTATGGAATACATTTTCAAATGTGCCTATTACAGTTGGTATTGCTTGCTGAAACACTTATTTTTCCTTGGCTTGGAAAAAAACTTTTCCAATGCCTGTCTGTAGGGATATGCTTATTGATAAGTGTGTTATCAATAGAGGGTATGCACGTGACGTCACAGTAGCTGGAACTTGCCGCGGTCACGCCCACTGAGTGGCAAAAAGACTGAGTTGTGGCATTGGTGTACAGTGTGAATTCCGCGAAAACACAGAAAAAACGCATCTAAAATGGGAAAAAGCTGTTGTGACTGTGCTAACAGATTCAACAAGAATTCAGAGCTATCGTTTTACAGAGTGCCAAAAAACCATTCACTCCTTTTTTACTAAGTCGAGCATTCAGGTTGTACAATGATGAATAATTTGCTACATATTTCTTTTTAAATGCTACCTATTTCCATTGATGAATAATGGGGGCTCATTCATTCTCTGACTGTGTTTTACCTTCACAAATATATAACATTAGCAAGTGGAAGCAGTGTTGGCTTCAAACAAACTAGGACTAGCTACCTTACGGTTTACCAGATGAAATTATATAATAAAATAAATTTTTCTACATACAACCAGAATGTTTACTGGTGTGCTTGTTACTTTTATTTCTTCAACAAATCCCGCCTTGAAGTATGACCAAGTGTCAAGGCTTCTGTATGCCTTCAGGCTTCAGGTACATATAAATGTTGGTAAAACCGATTTCTGGCCACATGCCAATGTCCATGGACCACAGGTTCTTGGGCATGTTGCAAGGTTCACTGTCGAGTCCAACTGCCTTTAATTTAAGCTGATAATCATTAGTTATACTAGGGTTTTTGTAGCTTTCCTATTAAAACCAGCCATTTTGCTGATTATTTGCCACTCAGTCTGGCTGAGGGGGCGTGTTCCAGCGGGAAGTGACGTCAATGCATACCCTCTATACTTAGTTGGACAATGGACTTTACAATTATAAACAAAGTGTCTGCTCCATGACTGTCTGCAGCAGCAGTCACAGTAGTTTAGCAATCAGACTGATCAGAGCTGTATAACCCTGCCATAAGTACAAAGATGTTACTAGGACAAAGGGAGGACATCTCTCTTCATAAAAGTACATTTTTGCTTGTTGTTGGCTTCCCGAGTCATTTTTAAAAAGATGACAGCGAGCTGACAGCACGGAGCGAGAGAGAGAGAGAGAGAGAGAGAGAGAGAGAGAGAGCAGCGGTGGTTGAGCAAGCTAGACAGTGAATGAAGAGAGCGAGCAGTGGTAGTGAGAAAGCCGGCAAGGGGGAGAAATAAAACATACACAAAAGTTGGTAGGTGTACGGTCTTGATAACGTTACCTAAAATTAGTAAGCTGTTGTTTTAACTTATCGATAACATTAGAGCTATGTCACCCTTTGCACCGAGTGTTCAGTTCAGTGTCGAGGCTAGCGCTACCATCACTAGACAGCTAGCTAGCCAGACCAACTAACATTATGTACCCTCATAAGATAAAATAATGTGTAGCATTAACTTTTAATGTTTACACATTAAATAGGAAAGGCATTCTTTTTTTAGGTATCCAATACACAAACTGCTAAGTGTGGTTATTATCGAGTTAGGAAAAAAGTTAACTTACTGTACCTCAGAAAACGTTGCTGCTGCTAATCTCCTGTTGAATTTTGATGCTCCAACTGTGTCATGAACGCCTGACATGTGCATTGTCTTAAGAAACAGGGGGGCGGGTTGAAGGTCCACTTGTTTGTGTTCATTATGAACTGATAATGGCCCGTCTTTATTGAAAAGAAAAATTGGGATTTGGATTTTATCTACCTGGCTGGGTCTTAATCTACCTGGGCTGGCTGCCCAAGTAGAGCCTATGTATGGGAAACACTGACACACACAATGAGTGAAATTCAAATGTGCATAAATATTTGTCAGGCAGTGCTGGTGGGCTCTTGCAGTTTATTTTTACCTAGTGTAGCTGAAGTATAGTTATGAATTCCCCTTCAGCATGTTTTCCCATTCACAGGCACTGAGGGACTTAGTTAACTTGGATATAATAAGCCCTGACAACACTTTCTGTTTTATAGCAAATAAAATCATTGATATGGCTTGACTTTGGCCACAGACACACAGTCAAACACACACACGCACACATATTAGCAGAAGAAAGGTAACATCAGAAGAGTGAGTGCATGTGCATGTGAATACAGAAACTGTTAGATTCTGTGTTAACACATGAGTTTCAGGATTAACACATGAGAAGACCATTGATCTCTATTTGAAGATTGTAATGATCCAACAAACCCTATTTCTCTTAAGTTTTGTGCCCGCTTGTCCTTCAGTTCTCATTGGTACTGAGCTTCAAGTGAAATATATTTTCAAGAAGTAATGGAGCTCAGTCATGGCTCACTCATTTGATTTCACTCAGGATGGAAGTCAGCCACCAGTATGTATGGTTCCAGTTTTCCACTGAGACATATTTGATCCATGTTTGACAACTTCTGATTTGACTCCCTCAAAAACAGCTTTGACAGGGTAATACATCATCTCATTTACCGAATGAAGTTCCTCAACAAGCTTTACTCAACATACACCAACAATGCTAGTTTCAGTCTGTTTTTCTTTCATAATTCGCAATGGCTGTTAAAAAAAGGTGAAGAAAGTACTATGGTTTCTCTTGCCCACCAAGGTTAAAACTACATTTATGTCTGCTACCTCATTACAAAATTAGATGTGGAATATGACAAAGTAATATCACTGTCATGGTAGTAACAAATAGGGATGGTGCTTAGGGGGGAAATGCCTTTTACACTAATTAAACAAACACTGAAATCATTTTCTACTTAGAGGAAATAAAGGATGCAGCATTTATAAGGCCTTGGGCAAGGACAATTTGAGTGGCTTACAGAGACCAATATATCAACATACAGCTTATTGTATCTGCACTTGAGAGGAGATGAAAAGGCTATAATAAATTATGCAATATAAATTAAGCCTCAGGTAGAAAATTTTGGGCCTCTCTAGCTTGTTTATAGAAGAACATTTTTTTTGCCCGGTAAATTTGTTCTATAAAGTAGTTACAGTAGATCTAGCACTAAAGGGTTTTGTCAAATTAAAGATGCTTGATTTGCATTTACATTTATAGCATTTGGTGGATGCCCTTATTTGGCACAACATCTAGAAGTGCTTGAAATATCTATCAATAAATACATCCTCATATTGGTTCACTATTTCCGGGACTAAGAGTACTAGCCTAAAACTCAGTTAGGGAGGTTTGTATAGTATGGAAAGAACACAAGACAATGACACGTTAAAAAAAACTAACAAAGTTCTAATTTAAGTGCTTAGTGAAGAGGAAGGTCTTTAGTCATAATTTGAAGACAGCCAGTAACTAAGCTGCTCCGACAGCCAGGGAAGGTGACAGGAAAATGAAGAGCCTTGATGCATATTTTCCTTGTACTCCTAGAGAGAATGGGCCCAATCAAGCAATGCTAGATGTTCAGAGGGAGCCTGGTGCAGAGCAAGGTGTTTTTGGCTTTGTAGGCATTCATCAGTGTTTTAAATCTAATGCGTGCAGTTACAGGAAGCCAGTGGAGGGAGTATAGAAATACGGTACTGTGGGTGAACTTGGGCAGGTTGAAAACAAGTTATGGAGTTGCATTCTAGATTAGTTGCAGAGGTGGGATGGTATTCAGAGATAGACCTGTCAGTAGCCAGTTGCAGTCTTGAAATGACAAGGAAATAAACAAGCACTTGAGAGTCTTCTGTAGATAGAAATAGCTGGATACTCTTTATGTTGTAAGGTCTGCGGGTCAGTTTAGTGATCTGAGGTAAGAAGGATAGATGGTTGTCCATGGTTACCCCAAGGCTGTGTGCAGTGACAGATGGAAAGATTTGAAAGTTACATAAAGAGAGATCACATGATCCTGACATAGGGAATCATCACCAGTGATGGTGAACCCCAGATTGGTTTTTCTAAGATTAAGTTTCAACTGAACAAATCCATCCATGGTTGCATGTCAGCCAAACATGCCAAGATCTGTGTAGAAGTATGGGTTTTGTGTGAGGAAAGGAGAGGATAAGTTGACTGTCATAGGCATAGCAGTGGTATGAGTGGTACAGTGTTATCTGTCTTCCATATCATTTGTCATGCATTATAGGATCTTTAAATATCATATGTATGACCAATATTAGATTATTGTCGTTGTTGATGAATTTGTTATGGGACGCCTAAAGCAACCAATGTCCTTAAGGCCAAATATAATTGTGTAACCATAATAAATGTACATTTTATTAAATAATTGAGACAACCTAAAATATACTCTTCTTTCACACGTAACATGAAATCCCTGACCATTTTTTCAGCTACTACATTTGAAACATTTTCAATACGGTACAATATCAAGCCACAATATCATGCTGTAAGTTATATGTTTTCATGTATTGGAGGAGAAAGACCATGCAGGAAATCACTGGAAGTGAAAAGTAAAAATCTGGCTATTTTCCACTGCACCATGACCTATAATAGGACTTCACTTAGGACACTGCAGAGACAATTTAATGTAATGAGACATCATTTCCTCTTGTTCCTCTGGTCTCTAAAAGAGAGAGTGACTGAAATTAATGAGAAATACACAGGTAACGTACAAAAGCTGCATCTGACCAGCCAGAAAGCAAGCTTACTGGGCACATGCTGTCGAACCCTAGACTACAACTACTACTGCAGCGTGGCACACACACACACAAACACACACAAACACACACACACACACACACACACACACACACACACACACACACACACACACACACACACACACACACACACACAGACCCTACATTAATAAACATTGGTAACTGCACAATCCTGTATTCCTGAAATAATCTCAGGCCATTCATGACAGTATGTGGGTGATATTTTCAGTTATTCAAAGACTGCAAATTTTCTCTAACCTAAGAAGAGCAATTGCAATCAAATTGCACACACAAACAACATTTACAGCTTTTAGGTAATGCACTAGTACACATTAGTTTCCTTAATCTCAAGAACACTAGCTCCCTACATCCCTCTCTCATTATTACTGTCAAGTGCAAAGGCTTTCCTAGAACTCTCCCTCTTCCACGGAGAGTGTTGGACACAAAGGCCAGTAACACAGTGCACTGAACTGTGAATATTACATCATATACTTCCCTGCCCCCACCAAATCAATTATTCATCCCACTGCACTTTGCTGGGAGCCATTACAAGGTTTCATACTGGAAGAAAGAGAAAAAAGGGAGAAAGAGAAGCAGAGGGGTGCTCTCAACCACTTTGCTCGTCAGCCATGTCTGTCACCTGTACCTTTAGGGCATGGGCAAAAATGAATGAATGCTGACTGTGTGTGTTTGTGTGTGCAGTGTAAACACCGAATGGTGTTTGAGATTCAGGTATCTACTGCTGTTTTGATTTTATTGTGCAGCTGCTTCTTACTGCCCAAGATGAACAGGCTGGTGCTTTATTAAAAATGCCATTCCTCGTGTGAATATTAGCATGCTGATTTTGTTTACTGGGCAGCATTAATTTCTGCATTGATATACATGAATGATTGGCATATTGATTTAGTGAAGCAGATGCTGACCACTAGAACACCAAAGACACTGGTACGGGAAACAATTAAGTCATAAAAAATCACAATCTAAGCAGACAATGTTATCTACAGCAGTAGCAATGATCACATGCTGAGTAAAATAGATAAAATGATAATAATATCCATTCAAATTGGGTTTAAACTTTGCTCTTCCAATCAGATTTTGTGTGTTTATAGCGAAAATAGACCAGGGAAATCCTCCTTGACAAGCAGCAAGGATCTAACAGTGGCCAAAACAAAGGACCATCAATCGCCGTCTCACTAAGCTATAGAATTAATGAGGAATAAATCCTCAAATGAGCATGGCTTCCTGACTCCTTAATTGTGTGGCATGGTGCCATTAACCTGCTATGGCCTCTCTGATGTAGTGCAATTGATTGGGGGAAATTAGGCCAGCATAAATTGCCCCCTCCTTCAGCTGCATGTCTCTTTCCCTTCAGCCTGAGGTCTACTTTTTGCCATCCATCAATATTTCATGCTGTGCCATTTGTCGTCTGGAATGCTTGCCATCGAAGGGAAGGATGCATGCTTACTTTCTTCTTTTCCCACCTGACCCTGTGCTGAGGATTTAGAAAGAAAGAAGAGGTTTATTCATTCATTGACAAGAGTCCTACTTGCATGCACTTTCATACTTATCACACAGGTTGTGGACAAGCTTTAGTTAGATTTATTTTGTTGAAGACGGAGCTTGTGTAATTTTAGGGGTTTGATCTTGAACAATTTCTTAATTCAACTCTGAAAGGTGAATCAACAGCAGTTACGTCCTGAGCATAAGAACGCATATGATCATCAATCACCATAGGAGAGAGGAGCATATGGAGGCTTCTACTGAGCATATGGCATGCTTATATACATGTCCTAGAAGCTGAATCATTATTCAGACTCCCACAGTTAAATAAACACACACAGACACACACAGACACACACACACACACATGCACATACTCAACAGGATTCAGATCTAAAGGAGATGCTAAATGCCCTGTTGAGCCCTCCTTATCATGTAAGTGAGCTCGTGTAGGAGCACTTGCTTCAGTGCTCCCAAAGCTTACTGGTAGGCTCCTTCCAGGATGCTAAAAAGCCGGAATTTGTGTGTGTGTGTGTGTGTGTGTGTGTGTGTGTGTGTGTGTGTGTGTGTGTGTGTGCGATTGCATGTGCATGTGTGAGGCTTCCTTTTTCTGCTTACGTTTCATCACAGGAGATCAGACAGAATTGGGAGTCCCCTGAAGCAAGCAGCCACACTCTTTCTCGGATGCATGCCACCTCACTGTTGACACGCTAAGCCAGCCATGCCTACAGGATATGGAAATCAAGCGTTTCATTTCAGGGGTATAGGAGAAAGCTGCTACTTATATTTAGAATAGGGATAGCCTTAAAATAAGTTTCTGTTCTCCTGGTGGGGCTGCAGGATGAATTGCCATGATGTTGACTTTCTAGAAAATGCCAGAAACTATTGACTCAAAAGAAAACATATAATAATAAACAAATGCCCCTGGGAAAAGGTTGTTGTCACAAATATGGAGGTGAATGCCTTGCCTCTTGCTGGGAAATGAAGACCATACACAGTAAAATGCCTAGTGTTTAATTAACACAATGAGTGTTGAATTTACACACTATAGTGTTTATATAAGTCCACTGGAATCAAATGAACCCTTTGTTCATTTCACAGCCTTCTTTGCTCACATTTACCAAGGGTGCCAATAGTAGTGGAGGGCACTGTATTTTCTAATTTCTTAATGAGATCAAAATATATTTTTTTTTACCTCATTAGCAACCAAAATATGCATTGTTTTGCAAAGATATACAAAGACTGTAACAAAAAAGAAAAGTGTAAATCAACAATCCATATTCTGGATGTTCTAGTGTTCCCCAGGTGATCAAGTTGAGTTTTTGCACTCATAATTGTGCCATAAAATTCAAAGGAGGATGAAATATTTTCTTCCCTTTTACCAATATTATATTGTAAATCAGAACACAGAACCAAAAACACAGTTTTTCTTAGAATAACAGTATGTCTTTAAATAAGCTCATGACAGTGTTGTGCACTTGGTGGGAAAGATGCTTTTTTGAGGGTAAGGTTGACTCATCTGTATTCTCACCTCTAAACCCATGGGTAGTCTACACACCTCTCAATACTGATCATCCATTTAGCAGCCTGGCAAAGAGAGAAATAGATTTCCCTAAAACCCAGACATGGATTGACAAAATAATGCTTTCACTGAAGCGACAAAGTTTGCTGGAATGTACATCCAACTCCAGAATTATTACCACCCTTCAAGGGAATTGATATCCTAAATAATAATCAAAATAAAGTTAATATACTTTATGCAAATGAATTTAAAGAAATTAGAAGGCAAACATGCCTTAAAAAATAATAAACTGAAATGTTTCTACATATAAACAGCAGTAAGAATCCAAGTCACAATATTTGCTTTAAAATTGTATTAGTTATAGTGAGTCACAGCAGCAGTAGGCAGAATGCAAACACAGACAGAGGCTGGACTGGTGATAAAGGAGGTGTTTATTTCTTTAGGTGAGGGGAAAGAGGAAGGACAGGAATGCAGAGGGGGCATAGAACGCTTTCTCCAAGGGCATCGGGCTGTGTTGGTAATGGATTCTGTGGGTCGGGCAGAGCGGCATGCGCCGGTAGCGTGGTGCGGTGGCAGCATGAGGTCTGAGATTCTCCCATAAGCAATGGGGGTGTGGGCTCTTGGCATGTCGCAGAGGAGAGCGTCGCTGTCACTGTCATCTGCAAGATAAAAATTAAAAAGCATTAGCATAGTCTGGGAGACAAAAGCTGCTCACCTCGTTGAGGCCATGGAGATTTTATAATCTCCCATCTTCTCTCTGAGAGTGAGGAGACACAGTGACTAATGGCCATGCTCCATTCCCCCACCCCACCTTGTGGCTATGTGCTCATTTATATCTCTAAATGGTTTTGCCCTGGCATATAATGCAAACATTCATAGGTGTTTAAATAAATTATTAAACAAATTAAAAAACAAAGAAACAAGCTGTCTGCTGATTGTAGATGGATGGATGCCCAGGAGACAGTTGGGTCAGGACCTTAGGTCTTCAATTGGACATGCCAAAAACTATGTCAGGGAGTACAGTTAACACAAACAGCAATCCACCCGACTCCCAAGAAATCTACTCCCTGAAGAGTCAATTAATAGAGAAGGTCAGTGTACAAGCCAGAGATAACAGCCTACAGTTCTGTAAAAGTCACTACCCCTTTACCGCTGAAAGAAAAAAAAAAAAAAAAGGTTTGCCAAATAAACTTAGAAATTTATTCATTTTCATTGAGCAGACACTTTTATCCAAAGTGACTTACAAATGAGGAAATACAAGCCAAGTGATGTATCAAGCAGAGAACAATACAAGTAGTGCTACCATGCAAGATTTATAATTGAGTTAAAGTGGGAAAAGTAGAGGTGTAAGAGCCAGAGTAATTTATTTATTTATTTATTTATTTATTTTTATTTATTTTATTTTTTTTGTGGGGGGCGGTTAAATAATGCGGGGGTCAGCATTTTAGGGGTTAGTTAAGTGCTTAGTGAAGAAATGGGTCTTTAGCTGTTTTTTGAAAATAGTGACAGATTCTGTGGTCCGGATTGAGGTTTGAATTTCATTCCACCACTGAGGAACAGTTAGTTTGAAGGTTCTGGATAGGGACCTTGAGCCATGCTGAGTAGGCACTATTAATGTATGATATTCACAAAAGGGTCTGATTAGAATGTGTTGCTAAGAATTGTCAGACAGACAGTCTCACTGTCCCCAGATGTTGTAACCAGTACCTCTCATATGCTTGAGGTTGCTCTAAGGCCAGAAGCATGCAGTATATCCCTCTCTGTACTGACCCTGATACTGTCATTGTGTTTCTTGATATCATATGGTCCAGGGGCCTGTTCTTCATACATGAATTACTGAATTAGCTGGATTAGATTATTGTCAATTTGATATGATCCTGGATTTCTTTGTTCCTCAAAGCTGTTATTAACAAAACAACTAGTCAGTAAGTGCAAAGCATTTTGTAGCCACTAAATCACACATTTTCATGCATATATTAATAATTATATTCTATGATTACTAAGTCAAGATGGTTTATTTAAATGGTATTGTGAGTTCATGCATTAAGTAAATGTGTGCTCTTCCACAAAGCAGCTTACAATTTAGTTGAAGTAAGTCTCTGCTATGGCATTATGTCTGTGGATTTTTTGTTAGCATGGGGATGTGAGATATATTGCTATATCTATCCGCAGTATAACTGTAGCAAGACATATTTTCAATGTTTTTATGGAACTATTTAATAGAGTTACTTAAATAATCTGTGTACACGATTACTTTCGACAAGCAAAATAAATCAAAATGTGGGCAATAATGTATCAAACTGTGAACATAAAATAGCAAGTTATAAATAAATAAAGTGAATAAAGTTCTAAATAAAATAAAATAAAATAACGCACAAGCATTATTTCCTGACACAGATGTAGTATCCTGTAGCCACATTAAACTAAACAGTACATGTATTACTACATTATTCACACATATGCTTATCTGTCCTGTCAGTATCCACATATTGAGGCAGCTTTGCTCCATAGTGTCTGTACAATCTGCTGCTGAATAATATGCTGATTTGCAGCACTATTATATTGTTACCCCGATTTTATTTACATTTGAGGCATGATGTAATGCACAGACAAATGATTACAAAAATAATTTAGGCATCAAGTGTTGTCTGTTCAGCTGAGGACTGGATTAGTGGAATAATAGTCTAAGTAAATTGAGTAATACTTTACTAAGGTCCACAAATCAATATATTAGTGTATAACTAATGCTTTCATAACAATCAAATAATACATGCAATAAGTGCATCAGGAAATAATGAAACATATACATTAACAGCCTCTGAGTCATATATGAATATCCATTAATAATGGTAACAATTAAGTATTATCTTTTTAACTCATCCTGTTAATATCATTATGTGTAGTATTAATAAAAATAATTTAGCCTACATTACTTACTACAAGCTTTTTTAAGTAACTTTAAGTAACTTTGGACAATTTGCAATTTAAAGCCAGTGCTACGAAGAAGTTGCTTTGAGAAATGATTAAAATGAATCCACTTCATTGGCTTAATGTTATACAAATGGTTCTAGTGACAATCTCACAGGAAGTTGAACCATTTAAGCACATAGTTAGGACTTTGGCTCAGGATCAAATCCAGGACCCTGTTCCACCATGCTGCACATAATTTGATGAAGATTTATTAGTTAATAAGTTATATCATCCTGTCAGTGCTAACATCCAAGTGTTGTCTACTCACTACAGTGTGTATAATAATAATATATAATTGGATCACATTATTATTAGGTCAATTGATCACCCTCATGCTACATAATTTTATACATTAAGTTTAGTGTAAACAATGAAACTATGTTCTGATGAGTAAATAAATAATTTTATGTAAACTATACATGACATTTTCCCTTAAATCTGACCGACCACATATTCCATTTTTATAGTGTGTAAGCAGCCATATTGATTTGACGTCAGTTTCTGAATTCCTAGTGTAGTGTATATAAGTAAATATTACATTACACATTAATTTAAGTAGAAACAGTGTATTGTAACTTGTACCAAGAACTTCAGACCTGAAAATCTGTGAAAACTCAAGGAGTGTGTCTAGCATACTTGTACTGAACAGCTTTGATGGCACTCATAGTAATTTAGCCTCAACCAAATTTGAGATTTGAAAAAAGGAATACTGTGTTAATGTCATGTAACATACACCTGTAGTGTCCTATAGCTAAATCAAATCTTAAAGGTGACCTGACTAAAAATTGTTCCACCTACTCTCATTTTATAAACGTAACCCAGTGACTTTTTTATGAGATTGGGAGGTTGCAGTAGCTTGTTGCTAAGACATATACTTGTTTCACAATATGTAGCATTTCTTTTTTTCTCCCTCTTTTTTTATCATTACACATAGTTTTGGTTTGATGTGTCAAAAGGTCCATCTTCACAACTGCATGCCTGCCTGCCTGCCTACCGAGGGGTTCTACTACTCCCTGCTGGAGCAATTTGTCGAGAGAGATCATGAGTTACTCAGCACAGTCTGTTCTGTCACTTATTAGAGACAGGTCAGTATCAGAATCAAGGGTCTAGATATATAAAGTATATCTTGCTGATCTTTGTTTTTTTTCCAACCCTATAGAGATCTCTCTGAGAGGTGGTAAAAATTCCATTTGTCAACATTGTAAATCATGGGAAACAGGTGAGATGGTTGTATTGTTTGAGAAGTATCTACTACATCAAATACTCACTAAGTCTATACGCCCCATATGAATATATGTTTTTCATCTTTACTTAGTCTATTTATTATAAGGACATGCACACACTTTTTTCAATTATATAGTTTTATTTGAATGAAATATTTATAAACATGTTTTTCTAAACACTGTGGATTACCCAATGGCCAATGCTGTGGGGTGAATGTCACACCAGTGTGCAAATCCCCAGCCTACAGTCCAATGTTAGTGCCCACATCAGGCCAGTGTTTGCTGGGTAGTTAATATTAGTCAGTCTTGCCCTGTAAATAGAGAACAGGATAGTCCCTTAGTAACACTATGCCTGATTTTCCTTACCTACAGTAAGGCTGAAAGTAGTGTGTCAAAAACAATAATAATAGAAACAAAAGTGTTTAGGACTTTTTTCCCCTAAAATAATTTCAAGGTCCAAATTGAGTGGAGCATTGGCATTTTATGACACTAGGGTTTCACATCATTCTCAGCCCATTACTTTCTGGCTATTTAAAAATATTTGTGGCTGTAAGATCCCCTACTTGGAGAAACAGATATTCTGTGAGAATTGTGTGTGATGGAACTGTAATACAGCACAGTCTCTATGTGTGATTGTGACCGCAGGTACGATGAAAGCTGCGACCAACTTAAGGCAGCATGCACAGTCAGATTGGTGCATTCTCGAAATTGGAGTATGTCATTTTCAGTTATTTTAAACTGACATCCAAAGTGATTTCTAAACCCTTCATGTAAAGCCAAAAGTAAATGTCAAGACATATTTTGATACAAAGTATAAAAAGTCTACATTTTTCTAAATGTGGCACAGTTGCTCAAGAATGATAGTACTATTATGTTTTTCCACAGTTATCTGTTGTTATGGTGGCAGAATTTTAAATATTCTTGTTGTGACATCAGGAATGAGGACAGGATTTATGATCTTCCAAGAAGACTGTAAAAAACTGTGCATTAGCATTACCACAATCATGCATTAGTATTAACACCAGTAATAACACAGTTTACCAGATTTGCAATACTTGAAGGTAATACTTTGCGTAAAAAAAACAGAAAAAAAAATTAACTGAATACATGAGTTGTAGGAATAGGAAGAACTATACAAAGATAGTTCTTTCTACAGTGTGTAAAGTGAGTGAACGTTTAAGCAAAGCTGTGCATTGGTCAGCTATAATAATAGAATTCAGGTTTACAGACAATCATTCACTGGACTAGGGAAGATTCATAGTTGTATAAATATGATAAAAGCCAAACAGAATGCCATCAGCAAAAATTCTTTTGAAAGTGAGTCTCCAGATCAAGCATTTCAAGTTGTAATATATTGCATAAAATTATGGACAAATAGAAACTAGATTTGAGTATCTTTCCTAAACATGGTAACATGAGACAGCTGTGTTGTTTTTCTTAATTTTTTTATTTTTCTTTGACATGAGCTAATTTGTTTCACATTGTTTTCAGTTGTAGGTCTGCCTTTTTTCTGATAGTTTTACAAGCCAGTTTTCTAGCATTTGCTGGTATGTATAATCAACAAACATGGTCAAAACCTTCTACTTTCACAGGAAAAGGTCAACTTGACTGACATGACGCGCATACAGTACATTTTCTGCTAACAAAACCTATAAAACAACAGGAGATGAGATGACAAAAGATGCTAAAAAAAAAAAGCAGCTGCTTTCAACTCTGCTATTATAGCATTGCCTAGTGGTGGAAAACACTTACTTTTAGAGTGATTTCCAACGCATCTCACAATGATTATGTATTTTCCCAAAAGGGCAAAATATAGACATAGTCGATTAGATGAGCTGCCGCAGGTGGTTTGAGTGATTGGATCACAATGCATCTCCCAAGACACACTGGACCTCATTTAAATCTGTACTTAGTGCTGTCCACTTACAATCGAATCACCCAGTTATCTTATGCAGGTTAATGCCAGTTGCGAACAGGCCCCAAATTTATATGTGCTTACTGTGGCGTGTGCATGCCTATATAAATGCATGCCTATATAAACCAACTAGAATTATTTTTAGTGTTATCGTCATTGAGATTGACAATAACTGGTTGTCTTTCTTTACTGACATGATGACATGATCTCAGATTTTTCTTCAGCAGAACAAGAAATTCTACTAAATAAATGTGATGCATGTAAAGCAATAAAATTGGAAACTGCTAAATGAGTTTGGACATAAACACTATACATATGTAGTGAGCATATTTAATGGCTAAATATATTTTAGTTTTCAATTGCTGTAATATGCAGTATGCATTCACTTACTCAATTTGTTGTATATAATTATTCTTTTAGTTGCAACACTAGCAGTGTGAAGAGGTCTTGGATGTAGTCATCAGCTCTCTTAAACAATGCATAAAAAATAAGGCAAAGAAAAGTGGAGCAGCATTGCTTAGCACTTTGGATATTTTTAATATACTATAAGTAATTACTGTTGTATTATTCTTTTCTTAACATTTACTATTAAAAATTGATAGAGAGCTGATGACATTCCAACTCTGTAAGAATGTACTCCAGGAAAAAAAAAAAAGGAGCTTGCCCTGTTTAATAGCCTATTATGTTGGGAGTCTAGGGTGGTCTGTACTCTGTCAGCAAAACTCATCTCATTTTGATACAAGGGGTGTATGCACTTTACAACAGTGATGCAAGTACATGGGTGTGTGTTTCTCATTTATATTCGAGGGCAGTTCAGTAACCTTGTTTGAATCAGCACAAACATAAACTGCAAGCAGTGTATAAGAAATACAAGCTTGCAAATAATTAATACACTTCCATATTTGGTTGTTGGGGGAGACTATTAATGTAGAAGCATTGTCTCTGTGTTCAGATAGAGTTGTAAAGGCCAGGGATATTTTTGTTGTTCACATTACCAAATGACGTGTTATCTAAGAAGAATCAAGTCTTCTACTCACCCATTATCTATGAAAAACAAAATTTAAAAATGTGGTAAATCAATATGAATGAAAAAAATCCCATCTCCCTCAACCCTTGTGTGGCCCTCGGATCAAATTGACCCATTTATTATTTTTAATGAAAGACAAAATATAGAACAAATTATTTTTTCCACCTAAAATTCAGTGGCCTTGGGTTATTTTCTGTGAGGAACAACAACAACAAGAATCGAACACACACCCTATACCACCCTTACACATTTGCATCCCTTATAAGCCCTTGAGTCAATTTGATTGATATAAATGGTTGAAAACAAACGACTCATGATAAATATGAAATTAAAACACGAGTCCATGTGAAAGACACTTGTGACCCTTCATATCCCGAGAAGAAAACAAGTCCCAAGGTCCTGCAGTCATGGTGAGAAGGATTAAGGAGTGGGCTCCTGTTACACTAAACTGCAAGTTCCAGACAGCCACCACTTCCAGTAACTGTGAGTGACTTTTTGTTATCTGTGTGTGTGTGTGTGTGTGTGTGTGTGTGTGTGTGTGCAGGAACATTTTAGATGTATTAGGTGTCTTACAAAGATTTTTTACCATTGTAGGTTGCAGCTGGTGGCAAGAAGAGGTGGCAAAAAGCTTTGCCAGGATCCACAATGCCACAAAGGTCCACAAAAGCACAAGCATGCATGTGACCTCACTGTCGAAAACATATCAATCAGGAGAGGGTACAAAATAATATTTTTTTCAAAATTAGATGTACAATATAACACAACAAAGGTCATCATTAACAGGACAGGACATAACCAAGAACAGGACATCCCTCCTAAATTGACAAAGGGACAAGAAAAAAACATATCAGGGAGGCTGCCAAGAAAACAAAGTCAACATTTAAGGAGCTGCAGGAATATCTAGAATGGAAGCCAGATATTTTTCATGGAAAAAAAAAGAAAAAAAAAAAACAACAACACCCAAGCACATCTAAAATCACCCCAAAATGTATGTCAAAATGTTTTATGGCCTGATGAGACCAAGGTAAAACATGAGTTTGATACAAAAAAGACAGCTTATTCCCCAAATAATATCATACTCACTCATGCTACGGGGCTGCTTCTCTTTAGCTGGGACTCGAGAGCTGTTCGAGATCGCTCCAAATACCAATCTGTTTGGCATAAAACACTGGAGGCCTCAGACATCTGAAGATGAAGAACAATTTCACCTTCCAGCATGATAACGACATTAAGCACAAATCCAAGTCATCAAAGGAATGGCTCCAGAAGAAGAAAATAAACTTCTTGGAATGGCCGACTCTGATCTAAATTCTATCAAAAACCTGTTGAATAACTTGAAGAGGTCTGTGCACACAGATCCCCTGGAGTCTTGATAGATCTTTATCATTTTTGCAAGGAAGGGTGGGAAAAAATGGGCAAGTCAAGTTGGTAGTGTACTACCCAAAAAGACTGAATGTTATAATACAAGCAAAAATGTGCTTTAACAAAGTATTAGTTAAGGGGAGTACACACATTTTTGTTTACTGTAAGTTTTTTCTTTTTTTTCCCCTAAAATATTTGTTTGTTTTTCACTTAAATTTGAAGGTGAAATTAGAGTCAGGTGTTTCCAATCAATGGGGTGACAATCAGGTGTGAGTGAGCACTCTGTTTTATTTAAAGAACGGGGATCTGTGAATGTCTCATCTTCACAACACATGTTTATGGAAGTGTATCTTGGCATGAACAAAGGAGATTTCTGAAGACCTCAGAAAGAGATAATGATGCTTATCAAGCTGGAAAAGGTTATAAAACCATATCTAAAAAGTCTGAACTTCACCAATCCACAGTCAGACAGCTGCAGGGCCCTCAAGTCTCACACATTCACCGTGAGACATATGCATTTCATCCAGTTCACATGCTCACACGCCACACCTTGTATTTCTCACACTGAGAAAGAAGAACTTGTCCCACTATGTAGTTAATGGACAAGGCGCAGGTATACGGAGGGAAGTTTTCTGTCGAGTTCATAGCTGTCTCGAGTTATACAGAGTTAAATACCACCTACCAGCCAATCAGAAATTAGAATTTGTTGTTTCCGGGTAAATTACGTGATCTCGCTGCAAGCATGTTCGTTATTTGGAAACATGAATGCATGCACACACATGGAGAGGAAGTTGGAAGAGCAAGATGTGATGAATACGGTAGGTAACCCCTTCTCTTTTTTTTAGCATTTTGATTTTACAATTCCTGGACGAAATCACTTGCCTGTGATCAAAGATAGTGAGAGCTGATGTTGGAGAATATAGCCAAATTTGTGCTAAATAATTGTTTTATATGTCATCAGTGAAAAATAGGGGAAAGAGATATTCTATACCACTTGACATTTACTTAATCAACATAATGAATGCAAATAAAAAAAATTAGATTGCTTCCACTGTCCAATTAGAGATGTGCTGCTTTGACACAGCATCACCTCTACTGTTGCCGCCAAGCAGACCAGCACCTGCTCCGACTTACGCTTCTGGGCGGAACGGTGGGCGTAAATATAGCCCTTACTGGACACAGCAGGCGCATTCTCTTTGTTCCAGTGTGAGGAACACAGCAGGGCAGAAAGCCTGCAACACTACAGGCTGGGCAGCAGATGTAGGCACCTGAGGAATATAATCCGGCCTAGGATACAGGAAGGCCTTGGCTAATCCAGGGGTAAAGTCAAGGTAGGAAGGGGCAACAGAGAGAGAGCTTGTAGATCTGCTACTCGCTTGAGAGATGTCAGGGCCAGCAGAAGAGCTACCTTTAGACTCAGAAGCTTCTCAGAGGCTGACTCTAAGGGCTCAAATGGTGCTCCTGACAGACCTTCCAGGACCACAGAAAGGTCCCAGGAAGGTATGTGCAGCATGCAGATGTGCCTCAGCCACCTGACACCACACATAAATCTCAAAGTTAGAGGATGTTGCCCCACAGAGGCTCCATCAACAGGGGCGTGGCTGGCCAAAATAGCAGCCACGTAAACACTGATTGTAGAAGGAGCCCACCCTGCAGAGAAACATCCTTGTAAGATCTCCAGGACTGTAGCTATATCACAGTTCACTGGGTCTAGCTGGCATTCCTCACACCATAAGACAAAAAGCCGGCACCTGAGCGCATACAATTTCCTCTTGGATGGCGCTCCAGGGTTCAACATGGTCTCTACAACCTCAGTTGTGAGACCAGAATCTATGAGCTGGTGCCCTTCAGGGGCCACACCCACAGTTTCCATAGTTCTGGCTGAGGGTGATAAATCAGCCCTCCAGCTTGAGACAGTAGATCCCTGCAGATGGGAATCTCCCAAGAAGTACCATCTAGCAGGGATATTATCTCTGAGAACCATATTCGAGTTGGCCAATAAGGTGCTACTAGCAGCAGACATAGACTGTCTTGGGGGACTCTCGCTACAACTTGTGGGAGCAGAGCAATCGGGGGAAAAGCATACAGATGTGACCTCGGCCATATGTGCACCATGGTGTCCAGCCCTAATCGTGCGGGAGGAGTGAGGGCAAACCACAGCAGGCAGTGTGTTGTCTCCTCGGAGGCGAACACATGCAGTCCCGCTTGGCCAAACCTCCGCCATATGGACTCCACCACTTGTGGATGGAGCCACCAATCCCTGGGCCTCATCCCCTGCCTCAGCAAGATGTCTGCCCCCACATTCCAGTTGCCCAGATTGTACATTGCACTCACTGCCAAAACTTTCCCTCTGCCCAGAGAAAAATTAGTTGCACCTGCCTGAACAGGGGGTGCGGACATAATCCTCCCTGGTGGTCAATATATGAGACCACTGCTGTGTTGTCTGTAAACACATGGTGACCTCTCAATTGAGGAAGAAGGAATTTCAGTGCTAGAAACATGGCCCACATTTCTAGGCAATTTATATGCTGTTCCAGATAAGGGCTGCTCCAGAGACTTTGAGCTGGACAGCTGTGTAAGACCGCACTCCATCCTGTGAGGGAGGTGTCTGTCATTACTCTAAGGAGACAACCTTAGAGTGTGACCCAAGTCTAGAAACCAGGGACAATTCAAATTCTCAGAGCATGTAGGCATCACCGTGGGACACTGATTACTCAGAGATTTCATCCTTGGATGAAACCCCCAACTTCTCAGCCACCACTGAAATGGTCTCCTGGGCAATAGGCCAAATGGTATGACACTGGCTGCTGCTGACATAAGGTCCAATAGTCTCCCATAGAGACTGGAGGGGATGCCAAGATCCAGCTTTATCTTGCTCAGTGTTGATAGGATTGACACTACGCATGTTGGGGATAGAATTGCCCTCATCGTAGTAGAACCCTATAACCCCTAGAAAAGTTGTCCACTGCACCGGGAAAAGCACACTTTTCTGAGATTCAACCTGAGCCCCAAGCTCTTCATGTGGGAGAAAACAACATCTCGATGTTGAACCGCCAGTTCCCTGGATTGTGCTAGAATTAACCAGTCGTCCAGGTACTTTGGTACACAGATGCCCTGGAGTCCCAATGGAGCCAGAGTGACATCCATGCACTTTGCGAAGGTGCAAGGGGATAAAGCTAGTGAAATTTCTATGTGGAAATATGCACCTTTTAGATCTATTGTCACAAACCAGTCCTCAAACTGAATCTGTGGAACGATAAGTTTGGGCGTCAGCATCTTGAACCTGTATGTCTGAAGAATACAGTTAAAATGACGCAGATCTAAAATTGGCTGCATACTCCTATTTTTTGAGGACCAGGAAATAATGGCTGTAAAAACCTCCCTCCCTCAGGGAACGGGGTACATGTTCTATGGCCCCTTTGTCCAAGAGGGATCTTACTTCCTGCGCTAACGCTGGGCTCTGGTCTGTGCTGACTACTGTGGTGAGCACACTTCTGAACCAGGGGGGTTGAGCTATAAACTGGACCCGGTAACCTTTTTCTATGGTAGACAGAACCCATGGAGACACATTTGGCAGTAGTTTCCATGCTGCCAGATGGTCTTTTAGTGATGTTAACTATTCCACATTCTATTGGAGGGAAAGAATCAGATTTTCGTTGCCCTGTGACAGCTCGCTGACCAAAGAACACTGAAAACTTGGGACCGACTTGGCTAAGGGAGGCCCTACAGTAGCACTGGGGGGTAACTGCCCTAACAACCTCATGTCCCTTGATATGTCCCTCCACGGCCCCTCAGGACCACTCTTCTTCTTGCCAGCTTGGCCTTTATGACCATTCTCAGATCAGGTCTAGTAGCAGGCCGCTACTGTGGCCGCCCGGTTCCCCTAGCTGTCTGTGAGGGTTCGCGGGCTGCCATACTCGCCTTCTGGGTCTCCCTCGCACTAGTGCTGGCCCAGGCTCCACTCGTGGACGCCCGGGTGAGCTCGAGACAACAGGGAAGGAACTGGATTTTTTGAATGGCACCATATGTCGAGCTCACTCAGCAGGTCTTCTTGGTAGGCCTGCAACACTGGTCTGTCAGGGGCCCCATTTGAGCCCTTAGAGTCAGCCTTTGAGAAGCTTCTGACTCTAAAGTTAGCTCTTTTACTGGCCCTGACATCTCTCAAGCAAGTGGGAGGTCTACAAGCTCTCTCTTTTGCCCCTTCCTGCCTTGACTTTACCCCTGGATTAGCCAAGGCCTTCCTGTATCCTAGGCCGGATTATATTCCTCAAGTGCCTACATCGGCTGCCCACCCTGTGGTGTTGCAGGCTTTCTGCCCTCACACTGGAACAAGAGTGGATGCATCTGCTCTGTCCAGTAAAGGTTCTCTGTACTTACGTCCACTGCTCCGGCCAGTGGTGTAAGTCGGAGCAGCTACTGGTCTGCTTTGGCAGCGACAGGAAAAGTGATGCTGTGTCAAAGCAGCGCATCTCTACTTGGATAGGTCAAGCAATCTCTAGGGCTTACAACACGCGGTCTCGCCACGCCTCTGGGCATAAGAACTCATTCCACTAGGGCAGTCGCCTTCTCGAAGGCTTTGTCCAAAGGAGTATCCTTGCAGGATGTGTGTGTGGCTGCAGGGTGGTCTACGCCACACACATTCATTCATTATTACATCCTGGATATTCATTCCACCCCGAGCTCGAGTGTCTTGCAGTGACCCTCAGGCTTGGGTAATTTTGGACAGGCCGTAACCTTGGTATGACGGAGTGGGTATTCCCGTTCCCATACTGTTATGCTAAATGCAACATCGAAGTTCCCTTTGAAAGGGAACATCGGGGTTACGCATGTAACCCTGTTCCCTGAGAAGGGAACGAGACGTTGCATAGCACTGTCATACCAGAGCAGGCTTGTGAATTGCATCTTCACTTCAGATAATAGAGGCTGGCCGCGTGGTTCACAGGTGCCATATATATCATGCAACGCGCTTAATTGCCACGTCAACTGATCATGGCAGGCCTATAAGTAGAGGCATGATTTTACACAAGCTTCAGATACCGGTCACGCACGCAATGCGTTCCCATACTGTTATGCTAAATGCAACATCTCGTTCCCTTCTCAGGGAACAGGGTTACACGCGTAACCCCAATGTTTTTTAGAATTCAGACAATTAATTCTGTTGATCTGAATTAGTAACATTCAATAAGTTAAGAAATCTTACTTTAATCTTCAGAATTTAGTTAATGTTAATTTGAGTCATGTGTTTTCTATTTATGAGACCAGTTACTGTGAAACAACTTGTTGAATTGAAGAGAATAAAGTTTCTATTTGCATTTCATTCAGAATTGTGGAATTAATTATTATTAATTTAAAAGAAGGCATAAAAGGCAGAACTATCGGTATCGGCCGATATCACTCGAATAATCGGTTATCTGTATCGGCTGAGAAATTTAGTATTGGTGCATCTCTAGTTATAATTTCTGTTTGTGCTGGACAATTATAAACAATAGGTAAAATTGAACTGCTATCAAAAACATGAGAGAATTGGGTGGGGCCGAGGGGCCTCTGCTGCAAATATTTGAGTGGTTCCACCCCTAACAGATGTAATCTCATTCCAATCTTTTGATAAAACTTGAGAGCCTTGCAGCTATGTGTACAAATTGAGAAAATTCAAGACCATTGTTACCCTCCCCAGGAGTGGTCCACCAACAAAGATCACTCCAAGAGCAAGACATGTAATAGTTCACGAGCTCACAAAGGAACCAAGGTTAACTTCTAAGCAACTAAAGGCCTCTCTCACATTGGCTAATGTTGATGTTCATGAGTGCACCATCAGGAGAACACTGAGCAACAATGGTTTGCATGGCAGGGTTGCAAGTAGAAATCCACTGCTCTCCAAAAAGAACATTGCTGCCTGTCTGCATTTTCTAAAGTTCACGAAGACAAGCAAGAAGTCTATTGGAAAAATAGATTGTGGAATGATGAGATCAAAATATGTTTGGCAAAAGGAAAGCACTGCATTCCAGCATAGAACGTTATCCCATCTGTGAAACATGGTAGTTGTAGTATCATGGTTTGGCCCTGTTTTCCTGCATCTGCGCCAGTATGGTTTGCTATCATTGATGGTACAATGAATTCTAAAGTGTAGCCGTAAATTCTAAAAGAAAATGTTAGGACATCTGTTCATGAGCACACAAGTTCGGGCAGCTGTAGCTCAGGTGGTAGAGTGGTTTGTCCACTAATTGTAGTTAATTGTGTCCACTAATTCAATTCCCAGCCCACATGACTCCACATGCCGAAGTGACCTTGGGCAAGACACTGAACCCCAATTTGCTCTCGATGGCAGGTGCGCCTTAACTAGTGCATTGCATGGCAGCTCTGCAGCCATTGGTGTATGAGTGTGTGTGTGTGTGTGTGTGTGTGTTTGTGTGTGTGTGTGTGTGTGTGTGTGTGTGTGTGTGTGTGTGTGTGTGTGTGTGTGTGTGTGTGTGTGTGAATAAGTGAATGAGAAACAGTATAAAGCACTTTGTAGAACTGCTAAGGTTAAAAGAAAGTGCTATATAAGTGCAGTCCATTTACATTTACAGGTCATTCTACCAAAGAATCGATATTGAGAATAAAGTTAGTGTCTTGAAATGGCCAAGTCAAATGTTGGGCAAATAGAAATGTTGTGGAAGAAACTGAAGCAAGCAGTTCATGTGAGGTAACCCACCAACATCCCAGAGTTGTAGCTGTTCTATACTGATGCATAGGCTAAAATTCCTCGAAGCCGATGTGCAGGACAGATGAACAGTTACCGGAAATGTTTACTTGCAGTTATTGTTCCACAAGGGGGGTCACGCCAGATACTAAAAGAAAAAGTTCACATACTTTTGCGACTCTGAGATATGTAATACTGAATCATTTTCCTCAATAAATAAATGACCAAGTATAATATTTTTGACTCATTTGTTTAACTGCGTTCTCGTTGTCTACTTTTATGATTTGTGTGAAAATCTGAGGATGATTTAGGTCACACTTTTGTATAAAGAAAATTCTAAAGGGTTCACAAACTTTCAAGCTCTACTGTATCTAAGCACTGTCAGGGATTTGGCCTGAATGCAGAAGTGCGCAGTGTGTATAGCAGCTCGCTTCAATCAGCATGTGCTTCCACATTCTTTAGTCTTGTTTATGTTACCATGTGTGCTTTTGTTTTCATTCATGTCCTGTCTCCTCCCCTGTCTTCTTCTTGGTTGTTTCCCCTCAGCTGTCACATTTTCTCACCTGTTCCTTGTTACCCCCTTTGATTAGTTTGTATATTTAAATCCTTGGGTGTCTTTGTACATTGCAAAATATTGTTTCATTGTTTTGCCATCTGAACGCTACCAAGCATTTGTTTTCTGTGTGTTTCCCTGGTTTTTGATCTTGCTCTTTTTTCTGGTTTTGTGATTCTGTTTTATGTCCTGTTTTGCCTGTTTGCTCACTGCCTGATCCATGTCTGTTATTTGTCCTTGATATTCAGTTCAATTCCATTTATTTTGTATAGTGCGTTTAACAATGGACATTGTCTCAAAGCAGCTTTACAGAAATATATGAACACAGGATAGTGATTTTAAGTGTGTCAATTTATCCCTATTGAGCAAGCCAGTGGTGACAGTGGCAAGGAAACCCTCCTTAAGATGAAATAAGGAAGAAACCTTGAGAGGAACCAGACTCAGAAGGGAATCCATCCTCATCTGGATAATAACAGGATAGTGTGAAAGTAAAAGAAAGTTCATTATGGTTTTAACATGACGTCTGTTTGTTGAACTAGTCCACTGTTCACCAAAGGAGACCTGAGTGCAAAACTGCATGTGGTAATTGCAGTCCAAGCGATATCATCCTAAGCAATCTGCAGGCTGTAGCATCCAGTTGATGAGAGCTCCATCCAGAGTTAGGGCATAAGGATGGATCAGAGAGGATCAGAGAGCAGAAAGGGTCAGGATCACTGGCATCTCCATAAAATCATGTGTGGCTTGACAGAAAAACAAAGGGAGAGGGATGTAAAGAGAGGGAGAGATTATTAGGTATGCTTACTATTCTGTGATGGATAAGACTGTGTACTTTGTTAAAAGAAAGTTTATTTATGGTAAGCTTGAGTAAACAAATATGTTTTAAGCCTAGACTTAAACACTGAGACTGGGTCTGAGTCCCAAACACTAATAGGAAGGCTGTTCCATAACTGTGGGGCTTTGTAAGAGAAAGCTCTTCCTCCTGCTGTAGCCTTCACTATTCGAGGTACCAACAAATAGCCTGCACTTTTTGATCTAAGTAGGCGTGGCGGATCATAGAAGACCAAAAGTCCGATTAGGTACTGTGGTGCGAGACCGTTTAGTGCTTAATAGGTCAGTAGAAGTATTTCATAATCAATGCAAAATTTTACTATGAGCAAATGCAGTGTGGATAAGATCAGGGTGATGTGGTCATACTTTCTGGTTCTAGTAAGGACTCTTGCAGCTGCATTCTGGACTAAATGGAGTTTGTTTATGCTCGTACTGGTACATCCAGACAGTAAGCCATTACAATAATTTAGCCTAGAGGTGACGAAAGCATGAACTAATATTTCTGCATCATGTAGTGACATTACATCTTATCAATATTTCTGAGATGAAAGAAGGCTATCCTAGTAATATTATCTACATGAGCGTCAAATGAAAGACTGGAGTCTATCATCAAACCAAGGTCTTCTACTGCTGTACATGACAAAACAGAAAGGCCATCCAGAGTTACCGTGTAATCAGAGAGCTTACTTCTAGCTACATGAGGTCCTAATAAAAGTACATCTGTCCTGTCAGAATTAAGTTAAAGGAAGTTAATAAGCATCCAATGTCTAATGCCCTTTATACATTCCTCAACTTTATGCAGTTGCTGTCTGTCATCTGGCTTTGCTGAAACATACAGATGACAGACAGATGACAGATGACAGATGACAGATGACTGTGTATCATCAGCATAACAGTGGAAGCTAATTCCATGTTTATGAATAATGTGACCCAGAGGTAGCATATATAAAGTAAAAAGCAGTGGGCCTAAAACAGAACCGTGTATCATCAGCATAACAGTGGAAGCTAATTCCATGTTTACGAATAATGTGACCCAGAGGGAGCATATATAAAGTAAAAAGCAGTGGGCCTAAACCAGAACCTTGTGGCACACCAAACTTTACCTCAGTATTCATGGAGAAGTCACCATTTGCATCTACGAACTGATAGTGATTGTTCAAATAAATCCTGAGCCAGGAGAGGGCTATTTCCTTAATGCCAACAACGTTTCAAGGAGAATAGTATGATAGTATGATAGCATGATCTATAGTATCAAAAGCTACACTAAGGTCAAGTAACACAAGCAAGGAGACACAACCCTGGTCAGAGGCCAATAGCAGGTCATTTACTACTTTAACCAATTGCTGTCTCTGTACTATGATGAGGCCTAGATCCTGATTGATACATTTCATGAATGTTATTCCAATGTAGGTATGAGCATAGCTGCTGTGCTACAACCTTTTCTAAGATCTTGGAAATAAAGGGGATATTTGATATTGGCCTATAGCTGGACAATTGACAGGGGTTGAGTTCAGGTTTTTTAATTAGGGGTTTGATAACTGCTAGGTTAAATGATTTAGTTACATATCCAGTGCTAGGGGAAGAATTGATTCTTTTTAGAAGGGGTTCAATTACTCCAGGAAAAAATTGTTTGAAGAAACATGTAGGTAAGGGATAAAGTATGCAAGTTGATGATCTTGCTGAAGAGATTAATGAAGCTAGTTCGTTCTCTCTAAGGGGAGTAATACATTCTAATTGTTGATCTGTTATTGCTATATTATCATCTACAGGGTTAATTATAAAGCTGTCTGGTTTTAAATTAATTGTCTGAATTTCATATCTAATATTTTCAACTTTACCAATGAAAAAAATTCAAGAAATCTTCACTGCTATATAATAAGTTTGATTGTGTGCCTGTTTCTGTGGTGGTTTTATTCCTAGTTTATTTTGCTACCGTGTTGAATAGAAATCTAGAATTGTTTTTGTTTTCTTCTATTAAGGTGGAGAAATATACTTTTCTAACCCTAGACATTTACGTTCTAATTGTCAAGTGGTCTGTTTTAAGGTACGTGTTTGATCGTTATACCAGGGTGCCAGCTTTTTCTCTCTAATTACCTTTCTTTTGAGTGGATCTACCTTATCAAGTATGTAGTGGAGCATTGACTCTAAGCATTCAGTCTCCTGATCAAGTTCTATGGGATCAGATGGTGATCCAAATATAATTGATGTCGCTGGGATGTTGTTGATGAAACTCGTTCCTGTTATACTGGTATAAAGAACTTCAAAAGAGTTGAATTTATGCCTAGGTTTTTGTGTGATGCCTAGACTATAGGTGAGTGCAACACCTCCTCCTCTGCAAGTTATATGGAGCTGATGTATATAATTGTATCCAGGAGGACTGGCTTCATTTAGTGCTATGTACTCATTAGGTTTAATCCAAGTTTCTGTTAAAAATTATATTAAATTCCTGATCAGTAATGATATTAACGTTAACAATAAGTGCCTTAGACATAAGAGAAGTAATATTTAATAGTCCTAACTTCAGATCAAAGGTGCTGGTCGTGCATACAGTATGATTTAATTTTTTGTTAGTTAGGTTACTAAAACCAACTTTCTGAAATTTTCTATGTATTTGTTTAGCTCGGGGATCAGACACAGTCTCTATAGAATGTACCTAACGCATATTTATTTTGTTTTGTCTGCCTGCCTCTCTTAATAAAAGCTTTTACTGCAATTGCATCCATTTTCACCCAGCTTAAATGACAAGCACATCTATTTTTTTTCTTTTAGAACAACCTTATAGCATATTTAAGAATAGCAGGGCAGAAAAAAAGGCAGAATTAACTTCCACAGGAAACAAAAACGCTAAAGCTGTTTAGGCATCCTATTATATAGGGCAGTTTATAGCTAAAGCTGGAACTAACATACAATCAGGGAGAATTTGATTTTACCCGCTGCAAAGGAGATGATTGGTTGGTGTTATGTGAGGAGACACATTAACGGTTAAATATGATAGCACTTACTGAGAACACAGATTAATGAAGAGTAAATGAAATGGCAGATGTATACCAGCAGCTGTATAAAGAGTGTGAGAGAGTTGCTTTTCTGCAAGTAAAAATCTACCAATATTTTAAGTGATTCCAAAATCCCTGCAAAGCCATTTTTGATGTTTAAAATGTGTTCATTGTGTGAGCATCAACAGCACCAGAGTAATAATGGGGTAATGCAACAGGGTTACGTGTAACACGGTTCGTGACTTCTGTCCACTGCAATTTATGGTGGCATTGGCTACAAAAAAAAGAGTGTTTTAGATGAGGAAGCTAAAGAGTCAACTTTATAAAGCCACTTCAATCACTTTTTTTGATTATGTGAATAAATGAGTAGCAATTATGCTCAGTTTCTTTGGTACACCAAAGTATGGTGGTTTTCAAAGGGTAAGCTACTATCTTGACTTTTTTTAATTGTAAAGTTTTTTGTTCGTTTGTTTGTTTGTTTTTAATCTGACGCAAAACATGAACTCTTAGACCGCTTTAGTAATTTTCAGTGGTTTGGCTTGCCTTGCGGATATTTTCAATCACTTTTTGTTTATCTTGTTCCCCATTTTTCTCCTTATGTTGGTCACTAGTAAGTAAGTACTAGAATATTGTAGCCCCAAACCAGGTTGTCTTTGCTAACAGGTTCACTTCACGGGGTGTACTTATTAAAAAATAAGTACACCCCATGGTGTACAGCCATTTTTGTTTGTTTGTTTGCTTGTCAAAATATGTAAAAATAAATAAATAAATAAATAAATAAATAAATAAACATTTGATCCTCTTTGAAACAATGCTTATTAATAAAGTTGATACACTCTATCAAATGACACATAAAATTGACATTTTGTAGTAATTTTCACAATTTAAATTTACAACAACAAAAAAAAAACACAGATCAGGCACATGGAAAAAGTAAGTACACCACTACATTTATCACACATTCAAATCCATAAAATTTGAAGCAGGTGTTCAAAAATAAAACCTGCTAACAGAGTGCAGGTGGAACCTGTCTTATTTATACTCTTCTCAATCTAGTGTCTGGTGTTTCCTTTGCTACTGAAGTATGTGTGGTCTCATCATGCCAAGATCTAAATAATTCTATAAGGCCTTCAGAAAAAAGGTTTTAGATACCTACAAGTCTGGCAAGGGATTTTTAAAAAATCTCCAAATTATTTGAAATACATAATTCCACTATTAGGAAAACCATCTACAAGTGGCACAGATTTCAAACAAATACCAGTGTTATGAAACAGGACTCAAACAGGATGTAAGTGCAGGAGTAAAGTCTTTATTTGTACTTAAGTCAACAGACGAGAAGGCAGGAAACAAAGTCTAGACACAAACGTACAGAAGAAACAAGAAACATGAACCCAAACATGTAAACTCTACTCGTTTAATTCTGGCATGAAACACTCATTTCACTAAGGCATGAAACACTCATTTAACTATGGCATAAACACTCATTTAACTCTAGCATGAAACGATCGTTTAACTCTAGCACGAAACACTCTTTTAACTAAGGCAGGAAACACTCGTTTAACTATGGCATAAACACGCTTTTAACTATGGTAGGAAATACTTGTTTAACTATGGCATAAACACTCGGTTAACTATGGCATGAACTCTCATTTAACTATGGCACGAACACTCATTTAACTATGGCATGAACACTCATTTAATTATGGCATGAACACTCATATAACTATGGCATGAACATTCATTTAACTATAGCATGAAACTAGGAACAGGAAACTAGACAGAGCACGGACACATTACCGCCTGGCACCATTATACATTCCGTCTTTCCTCTATTAGTCTCTATGCTAATACTGCCCGATGTGCGTAGCAATGCAAGGGGTTTAAATAACCAGTCCCTATTACCTTAATTGCTGACAGCTGGTAACATTTCAAAGCACACTCTCGCACCTCCGCCAATAACTGAACAGGGTGGGGACAGAACAGAAACCCAAATTAGTGCACATGTCCATTGTAAACAAAGTCTTAGCATCCACGCGCACTTCAACCACGTGCACACGCTCTCCAGCTGCTCGTGCACATCATCGCCGAAGCGCCATCTGCCGGCGAGATTGTGACAGCCAGTTTGTCCAGGACTGGCCATCCCAGCAAACTCAGCTCAAGAGCAGACAAGTCTGATGGAAAAAAAGTCTCAAGGAACTCCAAAGTTTCATTATAAGATCTGCTAGTAAATATTGCAACTGTTGGTGTCAAAGTGCATGTCTCTACAATCAGAAAGAGATTGAACAAATTTGACCTGTATGGGTGGTGTGCCAGGAAAAAGCCTTTGCTGTCTAAAAAGAACATTAGACCAAGACTACAGTTTGCCAATGTGCCTATAGGCAAAGACCAGGCCTTTTGGAATAATGTGCACTGGACAGACGAATCAAAGATAGAGCCACAGTAGCAACAGACATGGTTGGCAAACCAAAGGCAGCTTTTCAGCAGACACATCTCATATCAGCTCTGAAGCACAGTGGTGGAAATGCTATGGTTTGGGGTTGCTTCATTGCCTCAGGGACTGGACAGCTTGCATTCATTGATGAATTCAACAAAAGTTGAAATTGAACCGAAATTGGACCTTTCAACAGGATAATAATCCTAAGAACACTAGCAAATCCACCAAGGAATGGCTCAAAAAGAAGAAATGGAGGGTTATGGAATGGCCTAGTCAAGCCAGGATTGAGTCCTATTGAAATGTTGTGGGGGATTTGACACGGGAAGTACATGTAAGAAAATCTTCAAACATCTTGCAACTGAAAGAATATTGCATGGAAGAGTGGTCAAAAATTCCATTAAGCCGATATCAGAGTCTGGTGGACAATTAAGCAAAATGTCTCAAGAAGTTATTTCTGCTAAAAGGGGCAATACTAATTTCTGAGGCCAAGAGTGTACTAACTTTTGCCACAGAAGAATATCAAATCTATTGATATTTCTGTTAAATAAAATGGTTGAAAAAGCTATTTTTCCATGTGGTTTTGTTCAAGTATATGAACTTTTAATAGGCACTGTTTCAAAGTGTCACAAAATAGAGGAGCAAACAGAAGCAAGTGCAGGTATGGCAGTTTTATTAAACAACAAGTCCAAAGGATAAGGCAGAAGCCAATAATCATAAACAAGAAGAGATCATTCGATCAGGCAAGCAGTTCAAACAGGGCAGGGCAAAGAGATGAGTTCATAAACGTGAGCAAAGTCAAAAACCAGAATAAACAGACACAGTATAAAGGCTTGGTATATACAGAAACACTAGGCAACTGAGCATATACTTTGCAACTTGATGAATGAATGAGTGTCTCTTAAAAGGAGTAGTGTGTGTCTAATTGGAAACAGTTGTCTCTCATTATAACTCCGGGATGATGACCGTGTTCGTGTGTTTGTGTTTTTTGGAAGTGTAGTTGTCGTTGGCCATGTTTGTAGTTCGTGGTGCATTCTGGGAAATACAGTTTCTGGTTTGCAGTGGTATGATACAAAGATGATCAAATGTTTGCTTTTCCAAATATGTCAAGAACACCAACAATTTCCATGGGGTGTACTTATTTTTTCACATGACTATATATATTATAGTGTCTTTAAAAATATTGGCCAAAAGGCATTAAAGAGTGATTTGCTTTTGGTGTGATTTTTAATTTAGCCAGTATGCAGTCCTAGTTCTGCTCAAACAGCTGAATTCTTCCATCACTGTCAATGCCTTGGATGGGAGGTTGTTGGCTCGTAGCACCTACCACACTGCTCAACCTCATTTCTTTCCCATACACTCCCTTGGAATTGGGGCACTCATGGCTAAGGAAACACAACCCCCACAATTGAGTACAATGACCTGGGAGAGGTATTTAGCAAGGACCAGGTCCTCACATCCCTGTGATGTAAAAAATAAAACTCCGTTAAACCATGTCAGAACCTTTTTCACCTTTATGAAAATAAATCACATTCAAATTCATGTTAAATACTAATCCATATTCACCTGCCATCAATTAAAATGACTGATTAGCACCAGATAAAGTACAGCTGTTCCTATAGGATTTTCCTGACATCTTCTTGGTAACATCCAACTAGAAACGCCAAAGGCCACAGAGAGCTTAACAAAGAGCTTGTTGAAAAATATCAATCAGGTGAAGCTTACAAAAAAATGTCCAAGGCATTGGATATACCATGGAACACTGTAAGGACAAGAATCACAGAGAGGAGAAATACATTATTAATATTAATTTTAGAAACACAAAGAAGAGAACTTAAAATAAAATTGATGAGAATACCAGTAGACAACTGTTCAGCGAGGCTGCCAAGAGGCCTACAGCAACATTAAAAGAATTGCAGCAAATTTCTGATAAGTACAGGTCGCTTACCACATGTGACAATAATCACACAAATTCTTCAGATGTCTGGGCTATGGGGTAGGGTGGCAAGATGGCGGCTTTTTGAAGCAAAAAAAAAAAGCATAAAAACATCCAATCTCCCCAAATCATATGGAATAATGTGTTATGGTCCAATGAGACCAAAGCTGAATTTTTTGGTCATAATACCAAAAGATATGTTTGGCACAAAAAACAAAGCACTTTACCAGAGAACACCATCCCTGAGGTGAAGCATGGAGGCAGCATCATGCTTTGGGGCAGCTTTTCTTCAGCTGAAACTGGGGCTTTAATCAGGGTGGACAAAATAATGAAAAGGTCTAAATGCCAGTTAATATTGGCACAAAACCATAAGTTTTCTGCTAAATCACTTAAGATGAAGAGGAATTTCACTTTTCAGCATGACAACAACCCAAATCAAACCTCCAAATCAATGAAGGAATGTCTTCACCAAAACAAGATCAAGGTTTTGAAATGACCCAGCCAGAATCCAGATCTGAATCCATTCAGAAATGTGTGGTGACCCGAAGAGGGCTGTGCACAGGAAATGTCCAGCCAATTGGAGTTAGAAAGCTTTTACAATGAAGAATGTCAAAATATCAACAACAACAACAACAAAAAAGTCAGATATGTAATATGTATCACAGATATGTAATATTGGATCATTTTCCTCAGTAAATGACCAAGTATAATAGGTTCATCTCACGGCCTTTTCACCATCTGGGAGTGCCCCCAGGCCTCCACGGGCTTTACCCCCTTCGAGCTCCTCTTTGGGCTGTGACCTCGAGGACTGCTGGACGTGGCCCAGGAAGCCTGGGAGGAACAGGCCTCCCCATTCCGCTCAGTCATTGAATACGTGCAGGAAATGCAGGAGAGGATTGACCGAGTAGCCCCAATCGTCCAGGAGCACATGAGAGCCACCCAGGAGCAGCAGAAGCGAGCCCAGCACTACCCCCGGAGTTCCAACCTGGCGATCGGGTGCTCCTCCTAGTACCGAACAGTGGCTGCAAGTTCCTGGCCAGGTGACAAGGGCCATACAACATCTTCGAGAGAAAGGGGGCCGTAAACTATCACCTGCAACAGCCCAGTAAGCGAGCGGACACACAAACCTACCATATAAACCTGTTAAAGAAATGGGTGGAGCCAGCACCAGTGGTGTCTGTGTTCACGATCATAGAAACAGGCCATGGGGAGGGTACCTTGGTCCATCTGGGTGAAGACCTCACTCCCGGGCAAAGGCAGGAGTTATCAGAGTTAGTGGGACAGTTCACGAATGTATTTTCTACCTCCCCAGGAATGACACAACTGGTCCACCACGAAATAAAGACCCCGCTGGGAGTAGTGGTGCGGCAGCAGCTCTATCAGGTCCCGGAGGCCCGCCGCCAGGCTATAGAGGAGGAGGTTGGCCGAATACTGCGAGACAACATCATCGAAGAGTCCAATAGCCCCTGGTCCAGCCCCATCGTGGTCATACCGAAACCCGACGGAAGTATGCGGCTGTGCAATGACTTCCAGAAGCTGAACCAGGTCTCAGAATTCAACAGCTATCCGCTCCCTCGAGTGGATGACCTAGTGGAGGGAGCTGGGGAGGGCCCGCTTCATATCCACCCTGGACCTGACCAAGGGATACTGGCAAGTGGCCCTAGCCCCAGAGGCAAGAATGATGACGGCCTTCAGCACGGCAAACGGCCACTGGCAATACCGGGTTCTCCCCTTCAAGCTACATGGAGTGCACGCAACATTCCAGCGGCTGATGGACATTTTCCTATGACCACATCTTGCCTTCGCAGGATGGACGATGTGGTCATTCACTCCTTCACCTGGTTGGACCACCTGTTCCATCTGGGGGAGGTCCTGAAGGAGCTCCGGAAGGCCTGGCTGACAGCCAACCCAAAAAGTGCCACCTGGGGCTGACCTAGGCACAGTACCTCGGGTACCGTATTGGCCGGGGCTTACTCAAGCCCAAGAAAATTGGCGAAGAAAATTGAGGCAGTAAAGGGTTACCCTCAAGTAATTGAACCCTCTCCCTCCTTGAAAGAATTCTCCCTCTCTCCTTTCGCCGAGCCCCACACGAATTTATGGAGATACTAGAGATCCAGATCCTTTCTGCCTCTGGATGGAGCTCAAATCTTCTTTAATTCCAGACTGCTGGGACTATGGCTGCTCCTAACGCCATACAGACTTCATATAAATCCATAATGAACTTTTTCACACTAACTGTTGTTACCCAGATGAGGATGGGTTCCCTTCTGAGTCGGGTTCCTCTCAAGGTTTCTTCCTCTTAAAACATCTTAGGGAGTTTTTCCTTGCCACCGTCGCCACTCAGTGGCTTGCTCAGTTGGGATAAATTCGCACCTTTAATATCTGTATACCATGTTGATATTTCTGTAAAGCTGCTTTGAGACAATGTCTATTGTAAAAAGCGCTATACAAATAAAATTGAATTGAATTGAATCCCTTCTAAATATAATCAATTCTTCCCTTAGCACTGGCTATGTAACTAAATCATTTAAACTAGCAGTTACTAAACCCCAGATTTAAAAAACCTGACCCCTCTCAACTTTCCAGCTATAGACCAATGTCAAATCTCCCCTTTTTCTCCAAGATCTTAGAAAAGGTTGTAGCACTGCAGCTATGCTCATACTTATATAGGAACAACATTCATGAAATGTATCCGTCGGGGTTTAGGCCTCATCATAGCACAGAGACAGCGCTAGTAAAAGTAGTAAATGACCTACTATTGGCCTCTGATCAGGGTTGTGTCTCCTTGCTTGTATTACTTGACTTTAGTGCAGCTTTTGATACTATAGATCAAGCTATTCTCCTTGACAGATTAGAAAATGTTGTTGGCATTAAGGGAATGGTCCTGTCCTGGCTCAGGTCTTATTTGACCGATCGTTATCAGTTCGTAGATGTAAATGGTGACTTCTCCATGCATACCAAGGTTAAATTTGATGTTCCACAAGGTTCTGTTTTAGGCCCACTGCTTTTTACTCTATATATGCTATCTCTAGATCAAATTATTCGTAAACATGGAATTACCCTCTACTGTTATGCTGATGATACACAGTTGTATGTTTCAGCAAAGCCAGACGACAGACAGCAGCTTAATAAAGTTGAGGAATGTGTAAAAAACATTACACGTTTAGTGCTTATTAACTTCCTCTTACTTAATTCTGATAAGACAGAAGTACTTGTATTAGGACCACGTGTAGCTAGAAGTAAGCTTTCTGATCTCATAGTAAGTCTGGATGGTCTCTCCATTTCATCATGTTCAGCAGTAAAAGACCTTGGTGTGATTATTGACTCCAGTCTATCATTTGATGCTCATGTAGATAATATTACTAGGATAGCCTTCTTTCATCTCAGAAATACTGCTAAGTTAAGAAATATATTGTCACTATATGATGCAGAAATTTTTGTTCACGCTTTCATCACCTCTAGTCTAGATTATTGTTATGCCATACTGTCTGGATCTTCCAGTAGGAGCATAAGCAAACTCCAGTTAGTCCAGAATGCAGCTGCTAGAGTCCTAACTAAATACGACCACATCACCCCGATATTATCCACACTGCATTGGCTCCCAGTGAAATCACGCATTAATTATAAAATACAATTATTGACTCATAAAGCACTAAATGGTCTCGCGCCACAATATCTAAACGAACTTTTGGTTTTCTATGATCCACCACGCCTACTTAGATCAAAAGATGCAGGCTATTTGACGGTACCACGAATAGTGAAGGCTACAGCAGGGGGAAGAGCTTTCTCTTATAAAGCCCCATAGTTATGGAACAGTCTTTCATTTAGTGTTCGTAACACAAGACACAGTCTCAGTGTTTAACTACAGGCTTAAAACGTATTTGTTTACTCAAGCCTACCATGAGCAGACTTTCTGCTACGCAAAACACAGTCCTAACAATCTCTTTTCTCCCTCTCTCCTTCTGTTGAGCCACACACGATTTTATGGAGATACTAGAGATCCTGATCCTTTCTGCTCTCAGGACCTGCCTGATCCATTCGGATGCCCTGCCTCTGGATGGAGCTCTCATCTACTCCAATTCCAGATGGACACACTCACTGTGGTTGCTGGGACTACGGTTGCTTCTAAGGCCCCAGGACTGCAATTACAACATGCAGTTTTGCACTCGGGTCTCCTTTGAACAGTGTACTAGTTCAACAAACAGACTTCATATTAAACCATAATGAACTTTGCTTTACTTTTACACTATCCGTTGTTACCCAGATGAGGATAGGTTCCCTTCTGAGTCTGGTTCCTCTCAAGGTTTCTTCCTCTTAACATCTTAGGGAGTTTTTCCTTGCCACTGTCCCTACCGGCTTGCTCAATTGGGATAAATTCACACATTTCAAATCTGTATCCGATGCTTATATGTTTCTGGAAAACTGTTTTGAGACAATGTCTATTGTAAAAAGCTGTATACAAAAAAAAATTGAACTGAATTGAAATTAGAGCTACAGATTGTGCTGTTAAGGCCTGTTGGTGATATTTTGAGGGTATGCCAGTGAAGCTGGATTTTTCTTAACCACTCATGTCCAAAAAGAACTGGCTCTCCACTTTTCAACACATAAAGCTCCAACTGCTGTGTTTTGCCACCACATGTGACATCTACCTTCAATTTGCCTTTAGGAGACACCTTTTCGCCTGTGTACGTCTTTAACATGACTGAGGGCTTTTCAAACGGTAGCTTGAAAAACAGTCTGTTGTAGATGTTGGCACCCTGACAATGGCATTGGGGTGGGATGTCCGAATAGTAACTGAATAGTAAATAAAAAGGAAGACCACATTATCGGCGCTTGTTATCGCTGCAGCATTTATTCTTCTGTATTTGTTAATGCAATCCCCTTTCCTGTTACCTGCCACCGTGCAACCTAGAGTTGTGAAGGTCTAGTGTACATGAAAACGCAAGGGTAATAGTGTATAATCTAGACTAAACAAATTAGTACAATCCAACTGTAAATCTAATCTCAAAATTAACTATTCTAATGTATTAATGTTGAATGTAGCCCCACAAAATAATAACATTAAAAATTATGGGGTGTTATTATGTGTATGTCTTATTTCAACCCTCTACACTCTCCCCCACTTAAAATAAATGTCCCCTGATATTTTACTGTTTTTTAAATAATTAACAGTACTTTAGGCAACTGCATTTAATTATAAGTAAAATTGTAAGTTTTTATTACAATAAATTATACGTAATAGGCAAAGCATTTGGAAACATTGTGATGGGCGGACTAGGCAAGAGTGAGTTCACCTCAACATTCCATCTCCTATATGATGGCTGACCCAGACTATCATAGGTCAATCTTTCCGTTGGCCTTACTCTTGGTTGGGATCTCCTCTCCTCCTCTTCATCACTCTGGTTCCTATCATTTTCCTCAATTTCCAGCCTCTCCTCGGGTATGTCAACTTCCTCCTGATCATTATGCAAGTTCTGGACTCCTTAGTTCTGAGGACAGAACTCAGTGGTTGTTGCACTGTCTGGATTGGTTTTGAAGTGTTGGTAGAGATGTGCTTTGTCCGCGAGGCCTTGTAAGTCTGTAGCATGGCATTCTGCTCCGCAGATTATGATGGTAAATGAACTCTTCATTGTCCGAGCCATCTGTCATTGATCCCTCACCATCCCTGTGTGATTGTTTCTGTTTCTTTGGTTTTTGGTCTCTTCTTCCTTGTGTCACTATCCATAGGAATATGTTCTTCTAGAGGGATGTCATTTACTGGCATTAAAAGATTTCGATGTAGTACATGCAAGGGTTTATTTCCTCATTCCGGTTGTACCTTGTACACTGGTCCCTCCCATAATCGTTCCACTTCTCTGTGTACTACGTTTTCCCAGTAGGCACGTAGCTTTCCCAGACCTCCTCGTTCGGACAGGTTCTTAACTAGTACTCGATCACCTGGTTGCAGAATAGCACCTCTCATCACTTTATCATGTTTCTTGCCCCTGGCAGATGATTTCTGACTGTTGTCTGCAGCTATTTGATATGCTACTCACATTCTGTCTGCCCACTTTTGTGCAAATGTCCAACTGTTAGACATTTCTGAGTCTGTCTTCTAAGTAAAAAGTAGGTCAATAGGCAACTGTGGTACCCTGCCAAATAAAAGAAAAAATGGGCAATAACCAGTGGCTTCATGCCCTGTGCAGTTATATGCTTGCACAGTGTGAGGTAACTGGTCTTTCCAATGTTTCTTCTTCTCTTTTTGTAGGGTACGCAGCATTTTCAAACTGTGCGATTCAGCCTCTCTACTGGATTGCCTTGTGGGTGGTATGGCATTGTTCGGGAGTGGCCAAAACCTGAGCGCTGTTGTAGTCTTTGGAAAAATATGTTCTCGAATTCACACCCCTGGTCAAGGTGGAGCTTTTCTGGGTACCCAAAATGAGGGATAAAATCCTGAAATATCTTATCAGCTGTTGTCTTACCCGATTTGTTCCTCGCTGGATACGCCTGAGCGATATGAGTGAAATGGTCGATGAGGACAAGGATGTACTCATATCCTCCTGTGCTTGGTTCCAGATGTAAATAGTCGATACAGACTAACTCAGAAAGTGTACTGGTGTTAATGGAACCCATAGGTGCTCTCTGTGGGAAATTGGAATGCTTTTGTTTAATAGAGGCACATTTTTGTTACATAGTTCTCTATATCTTCCTGCATGTGGGGCCAATAACATATCTCTCTGGCCAGATGTATCACCTTCACCTTGTCGGCACCAACATGTCCCATGTCGTCGTGTAAGCACTTTAATACAGTAAACTTTAAATTGTCAGGGAGTACTAACTGAGTGTGTTTTCCTGTCTTTCTGTAAAGTATGTCATCATTTACTTCAAGCTTGTTCCATTCATACACTAATTTTTGTTTGTTTTCCCATCTGCATCTGCCTTCTGTCTTTTCCATTTGGAGTCCATTGTCTTAATTTCAGTTCAATTGTTTCTTTTATAGCTGCATGTTGTGCACATTTAATATCATCTGGTGTGATTCTGGCTACACCATCAATCTGCACTGTATCTTTATTCCCATCTTTCAGTTGTAATGCAGCCACCCAAGGATTATCGCTGTCACACTGCTTTACTCCCTTGCCACACTGCTGACACCACCTATTTTATGTCAAAGTGGTAATCTGCCAACTCACCCACCCACCGATGTCCAACAGAGTTCATCTTAGCAGTACTCAGGATGTAGGTTAGCGGGTTATTATCTGTGTAAACTGTGAATGTAGGGGCATACTACAGATAATCACAAAACTTATCACCGATAGCCCACTTAAGTGCCAAGAATGCTAGTTTACCAGAGTGCAGATGATAGTTTCTTTCTGCAGGTGTTAATGTCCATGACCTGTATCCTATTACATTATCCTATTACATTATCCTATTATCCTATTACACACAGCCTGTTGTCCTAGCGTAGATAAAGTACTGCTCCCAAGCCTTCATTGGGCACGTCAGTGTGTAATATTAATGGAAGGTCGGAGTTTGGATATGCTAGGATGGGTGGGTTAATTAGCATATCCACAAACCTAGTTACCACACTCTGGTGTTCTTCAGTATAGGTGATAAGTGTTCATGAGTAAAGTAGTTTTTTTTATCACTCTTTTTGGTTTGACCTTTACCCTTGCCTTTTGAGGTTTTTAATACTGCTGGTATCAGTCTCAGCTGGGCTCTGGAGGAGTTCAAATAAGGGTCTTGCTATTTGAGAGAAGTCTTGTATGAAAGACCGGTAATAGCCTAGAAATCCAAGCAGTGCCCGAACATCTCCGACTGTGCAGGGCTTTCTCACCTTCAAACTGACCACCGCTTCAATATCTTTCGGGTCGATCTGGACTCCATCACCTGATACCATGTGTCCAATATACCTGATTCTCCTCTTGAAGAGCTCACATTTATTGGGTCGGAGCTTTATGCTGTGCTTTCTCATATGGCACAGAACTTATCTTATGTAATCCAAGTTTTCCTCAAAGGTTTTTGAGTAACACAGCACGTCAACAAGACATGGAGCACAACATTCATCTCTAATACCCTCTAACACGCCTGAAATACGGCGGGGACATTGGTCAATCTGAATGGGATGTGCACGCATTCATACAGTCCCCAAGGTGTGCTGAAAACTGTGAGATGTCTGGATTCTTCACTCACAAAACCTTGATAATATGTATATCCCTGACCCAATATGGTGAACCATGAGTGCCCTCCAAGGCTGTCTAGGAGGTCTGAGATTCATGGGAGTGGATGGCCTTCTGGAATAGTTTTTCGGTTTAATCCTTGAAAATCGCCACCCAGGCACAGACTGTTGTTTTATTTCCGCACACATACATGGGAAACGAGTAAGCGGATACAGACTTACAGACTTAACTCTATCCAAAAGATTCTGTACATACTCCTTCACCTCTATGTACAGGGTTTTTGGAATAGAGTTGTATGCTTTTTGGACAGGGTTGTTGTCAGTGGTGTTGATACTTACCTGTAAACCTGGAATACAGCCGATATCTCCCTTGCCTTTGTCAAACACAACTTATTCTTCATAGAGCATTTGTCGCACCACCTGCTGTTCATGGTCAGAAAGTTGTTTCAGGTCCACAGGTGGGTCCCACTTCGCCTGTTTGTGAGGCATTGTAGGTGTACCTTTTCCCTCACTATTACCTTCTGTTTTCCCTAACTGATTAACTAATTTCATTTTTTTATTTTTATGTGGTCATCTTTGAGCCCCCTTGAATAGCCTATGTTAGGCCTATAACTGACTGCTGAAAGAATGGAACACTCTGTAGCTTACAGCAAAAAAGTGCATTAAAAAGTGCATTGACAAGAGTGCAAAAAATGGTTATATTCAGTTATATATACGGCCGATTATATTGGGGATATATACCACTCACGCCCCTGTACACCTCACGGAGTATTATAGTAGATATAGTATAGTTAGATACGTTGTTAATGTTATGTTCCTTGATAGATTTAGTTAGGTTAAACTTTAGATTAGTTCATTTAGTCCCCGTTGGTTTTTCTGCTCCCAGTCCATAGTACTAGTTCATGTTTCTTGTTTTGTGTTTTGACCCTGTTTTCTGTGATCACGACTTTGATTCCTGCTTTGCCCCATTTATGCCTGTTTGCCGATCGCCCGACCATTTGCCTGTCTTGTCTACATTTTTTGGATTACGATTTGGATTTGTCTGCCTGCCCTTAAATAAATACGTCTTTACCTGCACCTGCTTCCGTGCTCTACTCCCTTACGTCTCGCGACGTGACAGAATACTCCGGAAAAGAAACAAAACAAACGCACGTGTCCACAGTAAACAATGTCACGGTTGTCAACATCCGAAGAGCATGCGCTCACTGACCACTTGTGCACGTAGCTCGTGCATGCGTGCGCCCCCTCATCTCTTCGAGCGCGCTGCCGGAAGTGGAGGTCGTGACATTCGCGCGTCTCACTCTGGTTGCTAGATTATTTGGTCATGTAATCAAACACGTCATTGTTCGGTCAAATTTATTCGGCCGAACACCGAAAGTGTTTTTTTTTTTGCTATTTTTGGCCGAATAATTTCAGTTGCCGAACATTCAGTGCATCCCTAATTTGCATCATTGAGGATTTACCACATCTATAACATTTCTGCCTTTTTGCACCATTTAGGAACATTTTGTACATTTCATTTTCTACACTCTTCTTTTGTAGCTCTGATGCACCCTTGGCTGCTGTTTCCATTGAAATGGCAATGGCCAGTGCTTTTTCTAGGTCCAGGTTTTTTTTCTGACAATAGCCTCTTCTGTGTGCTTGAACAATGCATGCCACATACCAGCCTGTCCCTTAATGCATCAGAAAGTCCCTCTTTGAAGTCACAATACTGTGAAAGTTTGTCATTCTGCCATGTATTCAGAAATGCTCTTATCCTTTGACCGGTTTCTTTTGTGAAATCTGAATCCTTCAGCTATCACTAGTGGTTTGGAGTTCAAGTGACCTTTTAAGATGTCAACAATTTGTTTGAATGTCTTGTTTGCTGGCTTTGCAGGGGTTAGTAGGTTGTGTAAAACGTTGTATGTTTTAGTCCCATTGAGACTAAGGAGTACAGAAACTTTCTTCTCTGCCTCCACATCGTTCGCTTCACAACACAGTTCAACTCTTTCAATGTACACTTCCCAGTCTTCCTGAGTGCTGTCGAACTCATCAAATTTCCTGATGAAGGCCATTGTGTTATTTCCACTTTAGCTTGAGTGTGCGTCTTTTCCTGCGTGCCATGCACAGCTAATGTTACTCACGCAACCCTTTTGCTAGTGTAACCGGTCCATTCTGCCTAGCCCGGCTACACTGCGTTGTGTTCAGGTGCACAATAGACACTTGACACTGGCGTATCTTGTTGAACTCAGGTTTATTCGTCCCGCAGACAAACTCAACATCTATTTAGAGTTCAAAAAGAGCAAAATGTCGTCATACAGGGTTTATCTTCAAAAAACACCTCTCTCTGTCAAACTCAACACCGACTCACTATCAACATGAGACTAATATACAAAACTGAGGGTACGGATCGCAAAACCGAGGGCACGGTTTACACACGGCTGTTTTTTTTTTTTTTTTTCCTGGCACTAGGGGGGCTCCATACAAACTCATTTTACAAGTAAAATACACAACAGAAACGACTTTTAAAGCTTAAAATTCGAACTTTATCTTAAGTACATACCTCTCTCAGTCAAACTCAACACCGACTGACGAGAAACCGGAAACGACGCGTACGTCTGCTACCAATTAACACAAATAAAGTACTCCGAACACCAAGAACAGCAAACTATTAAATAACCGCAAAGGATTTTGCCGAAATTAATACATCTTACAGCGCAACACGTCATGAAAAAAACAAAACAAATAAAAAACAATACATTTATTTTCCTATATCTATTACACTAGCAGTGACTGCCTGCCGTCGTGGTTCACTATTCCTCTCCTATTTTCCTCCACAGACCATCTGGCATCTCATAAATGTGCATTTGACGATATTCAGGTTCGTAATTTACTCGCCTCCAATTTGTTGTATCTTTTGCACTGGACTACAACTTGAAAAAAAGAAAGCAGACACTCTGAAGTAAGGTCAGCTCGAGTATTAACCAGAGCAAGAGAGTAAAAAGATACCAATGAGCATGGCTAATTACCAAACAGAAATCAATGCTCAGGGGAGCGATTCCACTTAAAGAAATAGATCCACTCTAAACACTACAGATAATATGTTTTCAATTTGCATATATCAAAGTATGATTACTTCAGTTTTTTTTTTTAGCTTTATAAATATTAATTATTCTTCAAAGTCTTTATGTTAGAATTATAAAATGTTGAAAAACAACAATAGAATCCTCACAGAATTTTGTAGTGGTTTAACTGGGAATTGTATTGGTTTTAATGGTTAACAGCTGATGGTTTGTAATGGTACTTGTAGGGGAAACCATAAGAATTTCTGTGATTTGTTTTTTCAGCAGTTCTTGGATACAGTTGCATAAGAATTTTTCATGGCCCACTTCTACGTAAAAAGTTAGTGCTGGTGACTTACCATAACTTCTCTTATGACTGAATTCGTACTAAATCCGATAAATCTATCTCATTCATGATCTTAGGAATTGTGTGTGAAAACAGGGTGATGTGTGTTTGTGAGGGCAGGAGAGAGGAGGAGTTTCGGTTTGCAGGTTGTTCAGTCTAGTGTACACTCTTTCAGAAAGATCACTGCGACTATTCGGACATCAGATTTCTCCGATCAGACGCATCCAAACAGCTTGGTGCAGTCCGAACTCAGGAACGTTTAAAAGGTGAGAGAAGCTACTTATCTTCCTGTACAGAGAGAGTCAAAACAGGCGATTAATGCGTCTGAATTTAAAGAGTGTATCGTGTGCACTCTCATGCTGTTGCATCACGAGGCTCCGCGCGAGAGAAGTAAATGGATTGCAGTGATCAGTACGAGTTAAGTTGACTCGGAGTTAATCAACGCTGTACATATTTATTTGTCTATGTACAGAATGCTGGGCTGTGTGTGTTTGCTTGCTTGCTCGCTCGCTCAGCACTAAATCCACGATGTTGCATTAACTCGCAGTGTTCATTTGGGCTCCAGTGGATTTAAATACGTTTAAATGAACTCTAAAATTAATTAAACACTACATAGGTTAATTAATCCGTGTGTGTGTGTGTGTGTGTGTGTGTGTGTGTGTGTGTTCGTTCACGTATGGCTGTGAATTGGCTTGTGTGTATTCACGGTGGTTCATGTTGTATTGTGTGGTTCATGTTCTTCTCCACCTCCAAGGCTCATTCCATATCTTCATTTCAAAGTTGAGGAGCAACACCTCAAAATAAAATGGCCATTGGAGTTTGGCATTGGATCTACTAAAACGCATTTACTCTTCCGTCAAGTAGACAATGCCTACGTTTGATTAACTTTTCTGAATTTTGAGGGGGTTTCCCCCCTATGGTTTAACTTGAAATTTGAGAGAGACAGAGAGCACAAGAGCGCCTATGCCTGACCATGTGTCTATTCAAATGTTCATGAAGTATAATACAGGTACATTGTTATTGCAAAAAAAATGCTCATGAAAGGTATTAAAGACAGTTCATTGTAAGTTTTTAAAATTTTTTTTTTAAAGGTTTACATGGAGAGTAACACTCACAAAATAGCTTGTTGACAAAAACCTTATTGTGTGCAATTGTTCTGTTACTGTAAACATATTGAATACTGTGATGTCCCAACAGTTTTGTTATTAAAATTATCTTCATCTTACTCTGATGCATCCCAGGCTTTACACTAGTGGCTTTTGTGAACCTTGTGTTAAGGATTAGGCCCCGCAAGTATAATATAAAGAACAGGCCTGTAGCCAGCTAAGTGGAAGGTGGGGGTTCTTTTTTCAAAAAGTGTACCTATCTGCAGTTTTCCCCCACATTTTGTATTTAATTATGAGGTTCAAGTGCTTCATTTTGGAGACTTTATGCACTAAATTGTGCTGGATTAGCTTGTCTGCTGGTATCTTAATGAGCACACTTTTTTTGATGCACCAAAAATATTTTCTACAATGTTCTACAAAATTGTACAATGTACAATTGCTTACCAAGATCATGTACCACCTTTTTCTGTCCACACACACACACACACACACACACACACACACACACACACACACACACACACACACACACACACACACACACAGAGTTCACAAGTTTAAAGACCACACTAGCAACAGAATACATTGAAGGAACTTTTCTGGAATATTATTAAACAAGTTCAAGTTCCTGAGTAAATGGTATTTCTGGTCATCTGGCCATTACGAACACACTCTAAGATTTCTTCAACTGATTTTGTTGCCTGAATGAAAAATCCTAGATCATTAAACATCTCCTTCTCCTGACCTTCCATGACGAGGTGTGGGTCCTCCTGACCTTCCCTGAGCTGTTGCATATCCGCTTGACCTTCCATGAGCTGTTGCATATCCGCTTGACCTTCCCTGAGCTGTTGCATATCCGCTTGACCTTCCCTGAGCTGTTGTGAATCATCTGTGAATATAAAGTATAGGAATTGGTCAGTGATGTAGTGTGGAGTGCATTCAACTGTTTCATTATCTGAAATAAGCTTGTATATTATTTGGCACTGTATATTATTTGACAAATTCACATGTCAGACCCATTAAGCTAACATATTTTTATATGTTCTTTCTTGACCCATGCTACACCCCTCCACTGAGTTTTGTTAAAATCGGTCTTGTTGTTTTTGCCTAATCCTGACAGACACAGACACACATGAGTGAAAACATTAGCTACCTTCTGCTCCTGTGTGGTTGACTGCTGTTAGCTAGCATTTAGCTAGTGTTAGCTATCTCAACTGTTAGTATAGGTAGTAAATATAAAAACTTTACTCTGTTTGGCAGTCTTTTAGTACATATGTTTAATATTCTGTGACATGACGTTGCTGCCTGCTTTCTCTTCCGTCTCTACTGCTCTTTTCGCCCCATACCCACTATCCAGCTGGATGTCGTTGGCCTCACAGATTTAGCGCATAATGTCAGTTTCTGTGCATGTAATCTTCCTGTAAAGGATGATATTAATGAATGCAAAAAAAGACTTAAATTCTGGACCTTTGTCCCGAGGGGAAGGGGAGGGGAGGTGTCATTCAAACTACGACCCCCCCCCGGTCTATGGGGATGAAGAATGCATCCACGATCAGAGCTGGCTTGGTATGTTCTTTCAATTATTAAATTATCTCTGCAAACAGATGTCCCTTTACTTTGCCTTTCACTATTCCCTAGGATTTATCTCAGTATTACAAAGTAAGATGTTGGTATTAAGGTGCTGATTTATTTTATACTATGCACTACACCTTTTCTTATGCCTTACATATACAGTGGTGCTTGAAATTTTGTGAACCCTTTAGAATTTTCTATATTTCTGCATAAATATATAACCTAAAACATCATCAGATATTCACACAAGACTTAAAAGTAGATCAAAGCAAACCCAATTAAACAAATGAGAAAAAAATTATACTTGGTCATTTATTTATTGAGGAAAATGATCCAATATTATTAGTAATATTGGAGTGGCAAAAGTATGTGAATCTTTGCTTTCAGTATCTGGTTTGACCCCCCCCCCCTTGTGCAGCAATAACTGTAACTGAACATTTCTGGTAACTGTTGATCAGTCCTGCACATTGGCTTGGAGGAATTTTAACCCATTCCTCAATATAGAACAGCTTCCACTCTGGGATGTTGGTGGGTTACCTCACATGAACTGCTTTCTTCAGGTGTTTGCACAACATTTCTGTTGGATTAAGGTCAGGACTTTGACTTGACCATTCCAAAACATTAACTTTATTCTTCTTTAACCGTTCTTTGGTAGAATGACTTGTTTGTTTAGGGTCGTTGTCTTGCTGCATGACCAACTTTCTCTGGAGATTCAGATCATGGTCAGATGTCCTGACATTTTCCTTTAGAATTCACTGGTATAATTCAGAATTTATTGTTCCATCATTGATGGCAAGTCATCCTGTCCCAGATGCAGCAAAACAGACCCAAACCATGGTACTACCACCACCATGTTTCACATATGGGATAAGGTTCTTATTTTGGAATGCACTGTTTTCTCCAAATGTAGCCCATCTGATTTAAACCAAAAAATGTATTTTGGTCTCATCAACTCAGACAATATTGTTACAGTAGCCTTTTGGCTTGTCCACATGATCTTTAGCAAACTGCAGATGAGCAGCAATGTTCTTTTTGGAGAGCAGTGGTTTTCTCCTTGTAACCCTGCCATGCATTCCAATGTTGTTCAGTGTTCTTTTTATGATAGACTCATGAACATTAACATTAGCCAATGTGAGAGAGACCTTTAGTTGCTTAGAAGCTACCTTCTTTGTGACCTCGTGGACTAGAACTGTAACAACTAATCAATAAAATCACTAATAACTGATTATAAAAATCATTGTCAACGAATCTCATTATCGATTAGTTGGTCTGTGCATGGCACAGGGTATGATTACTCATTGTTTTACTTCTGTTCCGCATCAGAGAGTATATACGAAAGTTGTGTCCCAAATGACGTACGATACACTTACACTATGAACTATGCAGTCTGCCGTCTAGTGTATGAATTTTAGAAAGGGTAGTATTGTCTCAAATAGAAAACTAGCATTTTTTTTTTTTTTAAAACTAACCGGAAGTACAGTGAGGGAAAAAAGTATTTGATCCCCTGCTGATTTTGTACGTTTGCCCACTGACAACGAAATGATCAGTCTATAATTTTAATGGTAGATTTATTTGAACAGTGAGAGACAGAATAACAAGAAAAAAATCCAGAAAAACGCATGTCAAAAATGTTATAAATTGATTTGCATTTTAATGAGGGAAATAAGTATTTGACCCCCTCTCAATCAGAAAGATTTCTGGCTCCCAGGTGTCTTTTATACAGGTAACAAGCTGGGATTAGGAGCATACTCTTAAAGGGAGTGCTCCTAATCTCAGCTTGTTACCTGTATAAAAGACACCTGTCCACAGAAGCAATCAATCAATCAGATTCCAAACTCTCCACCATGGCCAAGACCAAAGAGCTCTCCGAGGATGTCAGGGACAAGATTGTAGTCTGGATTGGGCTACAAGACCATTGCCAAGCAGCTTGGTGAGAAGGTGACAACAATTGGTGCGATTATTCGCAAATGGAAGAAACACAAAAGAACTGTCAATCTCCCTCGGCCTGGGGCTCCATGCAAGATCTCCCCTCGTGGAGTTGCAATGATCATGAGAACAGTGAGGAATCAGCCCAGAACTACACGGGAGGATCTTGTCAATGATCTCAAGGCAGCTGGGACCATAGTCACCAAGAAAACAATTGGTAACACACTACGCCGTGAAGGACTGAAATCCTGCAGCGCCCACAAGGTCCCCCTGCTCAAGAAAGCACATATACATGCCCATCTGAAGTTTGCCAATGAACATCTGAATGATTCAGAGGACAACTGGGTGAAAGTGTTGTGGTCAGATGAGACCAAAATGGAGCTCTTTGGCATCAACTCAACTTGCCGTGTTTGGAGGACGAGGATTGCTGCCTATGACCCCAAGAACACCATCCCCACCGTCAAACATGGAGGTGGAAACATTATGCTTTGGGGGTGTTTTTCTGCTAAGGGGACAGGACAACTTCACCGCATCAAAGGGACGATGGACGGGGCCATGCACCGTCAAATCTTGGGTGAGAACCTCCTTCCCTCAGCCAGGGCATTGAAAATGGGTCGTGGATGGGTATTCTTGCATGACAATGACCCAAAACACACAGCCAAGGCAACAAACGAGTGGCTTAAGAAGAAGCACATTAAGGTCCTGGAGTGGCCTAGCCAGTCTCCAGACCTTAATCCCATAGAAAATCTGTGGAGGGAGCTGAAGGTTCGAGTTGCCAAATGTCAGCCTCGAAATCTTAATGACTTGGGGAAGATCTGCAAAGAGGAGTGGGACAAAAACCCCTCCTGAGATGTGTGCAAACCTGGTGGCCAACTACAAGAAACGTCTGACGTCTGTGATTGCCAACAAGGGTTTTGCCACCAAGTACTAAGTCATGTTTTGCAGAGGGGTCAAATACTTATTTCCCTCATTAAAATGCAAATCAATTTATAACATTTTTGACATGCGTTTTTCTGGATTTTTTTCTTGTTATTCTGTCTCTCACTGTTCAAATAAATCTACCATTAAAATTATAGAATGATCATTTCTTTGTCAGTGGGCAAACGTACAAAATCAGCAGGGGATCAAATACTTTTTTCCCTAACTGTATAAGCCGCTTCCTAGTCAACGGCGCATGACGTCATACGCAAGTAATGTGATGCCGCTAGCCAACAATGACTTTGTTTAGTTTATTGTTTGTTCACCTTACCTTTTATTCCCAACATGACTTCAGTCACCATCAGATGGAGGCGTAATCCTCAAGTGACTGAGGAAGAAAATGTGCGACCTCCAAGTCCTCTAAGGCAGGTGCGCATTTTATATTAAATGCCACAGAAAACTTTACAAAACCGGGCTTGTGTAGCATGGAAACACAACAGTGATGCACGAGCACAAACTTATGTATGTATCCAAAATGCTCCACTGTGTGCAAGGGGTCGGGGAAACTGGTGCAAGTTGCTTAAAAGATTTAGTTTAATTTAAGTTTGTCATTGTATGCTGTATTTGTGTGCTTGCAGTGTAAGTTCTGTCATTTACTATAACGGAAGTGATCTATTAGTAACGAGGCCCTGTTGCTCCTCACTCACAGTGTAGACGCGGTGATGCACAGTAGCCTGTACTTTAATTCAGTGCTTTCTGTACATCCATAATAAAATTTTTATATATATATATATATATATATATATATATACACACATACACACACAGTGCATCCGGAAAGTATTCACAGCGCTTCACTTTTTCAAAATGGATTAAATTCATTATTTTCCTCAAAATTATGCAAACAATACCCCATAATGACAACGTGAAAGAGGTTTATTTGAAATCTTTGCAAATTTATAAAAAATAAAAAACAAAAAAAGCACATATACATAAGTATTCACAGCCTTTGCCCTGACACTCAAAATTGAGCTCAGGTGCATCCTGTTTCCACTGATCATCCTTGAGATGTTTCTACAACTTGATTGGAGTCCACCTGTGGTAAATTCAGTTGATTGGACATGATTTGGAAAGGCACACACCTGTCTATATAAGGTCCCACAGTTAACAATGCATGTCAGAGCACAAACCAAGCCATGAAGTCCAAGGAATTGTCTGTAGACATCACAGACAGGATTGGATCAAGGCACAGAACTGGGGAACGGTACAGAAACATTTCTGCAGCATTGAAGGTCCCAATGAGCACAGTGGCCTCCATCAGCTGTAAATGGAAGAAGTCTGGAATCAGCAGGACTCTTCCTAGAGCTGGCCACCGGGCCAAACTGAGCGATCGGAGGAGAAGGTCTTTACTCAGGGAGGTCACCAAAAACCCAATGGTCACTCTGACAGAGCTCCAGTGTGTCTCTGTGGAAAGAAGAGAACCTTCCAGAAGAACAACCATCTCTGTAGCACTCCACCAATCAGGCCTGTGTGGTAGAGTGGCCGGACGGAAGCCACTCCTCAGTAAAAGGCACATGACAGCCCGCCTGGAGTTTGCCAAATGGCACCTGAAGGACTCTCAGACCATGAGAAACAAAATTCTCTGGTCTGATGGCCTGAATGGCAAGCGTCATGTCTGGAGGAATCCAGGCACGACTAATCACCTGGCCAATACCATCCCTATAGTGAAGCATGGTGGCATCAGGCAGCATCATGCTGTGGGGATGTTTTTCAGCGGCAGGAACTGGGAGACTAGTCAGGATCGAGGGAAAGATGAATGCAGCAATGTACAGAGACATCCTTGATGAAAACCTGCTCCGGAGCGCTCTGGACCTCAGACTGGGGCGAAGGTTCATCTTCCAACAGGACAACGACCCTAAGCACACAGCCAAGATAACAAAGGAGTGGCTACAGGACAACTCTGTGAATGTCCTTGAGTGGCCCAGCCAGAGCCCAGACTTGAACCCGATTGAACATCTCTGGAGAGATCTGAAAATGGCTGTGCACCGACGCTCCCCTTCCAACCTGATGGAGCTTGAGAGGTCCTGCAAAGAAGAATGCGAGAAACTGCCCAAAAATAGGTGTGCCAAGCTTGTACAGTAGCATCATACTCAAAAAGAATTGAGGCTGAAATTGGTGCCAAAGGTGCTTCAACAAAGTATTGAGCAAAGGCTCTGACTACTTATGTGCATGTGTGTTTTTGTTTTTGTTTTTTTTAATAAATTTGCAAAGATTTCAAACTTCTTTCATGTTGTCATTATGGGGTATTGTTTGTAGAATTTTGAGGAAAATAATGAATTTAATCCATTTTGGAATAAGGCTGTAACATAACAAAATGTGGAAAAACTGAAGTGCTGTGTATACTTTCCGGATGCACTGTATATATATGTATGTATGCATTATTTTTTATGGATGCACAAAAAGCACTGAATTAAACTGCAATCCTAAATTAATGTGTGTGTCTGTGTGTATTGGGTTCTTCTCAGTCTTATATAATTGAACAAACAGTTGTGTAAAGTTTTCAGTTATCTGAAGTTTATATTTGTAACACTCAGTTTGTGGATTTTATTTTAAATAAATGACAAAATGGTATTGAATGTTTGGGCCCCCATCTGATTAATTGATTAATAGAAACAAAATAATCAGCCAACTAATCGATTATGAAAATAATTGTTAGTTGCAACCCTATCGTGGACTATTACACTTCTTGCTCTTGAATTTCCTCCATTTGTACACAATCTATCGCACTGTGGATTGGTGGAGTTCAAACTCTTTAGAGATGGTTTTGTAAACTTTTCCAGCCTGATGAGCAACAACAACTCTTTTTCTGAGATTCTCAGAAATCTCCTTTCCATGATACAATTCCACAAACATGTTGTGAAGATTAGACTTTGATCGATCCGTGTGCTTGAAATAAAACAGGGCACTCACTCACACCAGATCATCATCCCATTGATAGAAAACGTCTAATTTCACCATCAAAGTAACTGCTAATCCTAGAGGTTCACATATTTTTACCACTCACAGATATGTAATATTTGATCAGTTTCCTCAATAAATAAATGACCAAGGATAATATTTTGTCATTTGTTTAATTGAGTTTTCTTTGTCTGCTTTTAGGATTTATGTGAATATTTTGATGTTTGCGGTAATATTTATGCAGGTGTATAGAAAATTCTGAAGGGATCACAAACTTTCAAACACCACTGTATGTGGATCCATATATCGATATTCAATTCTGGTGAGATTGTCTAGAGATAGTCTCCTTTCATGATTGTTCATGATACAGATTGTATTACCAATGTTGACACTGTTTCAAAAGAAAACTCATCTGTCCATGAGACCAACAATAAATAGATGTATGGGAACCATTCTAGGTTTCAGTAGGTACTCAAACATTGTTTGCATGCTGTACACTCACTAATACATTGCTGCATGTGAGTGAGTGTACACAGCCCTCCACTGCAAAGCAGCAGTAAAATTGGAAGCTGAGAGACTTAATCCTGAAGATTAAGGGTGACATAGATTAGGAAGATAGATAGTACCACTGCTAAGGCTGGACATTGCAACTGCACTGCTGGCAGTTGAGGTGACTTCAAAATTGCAGACTCCTACCTAATTACCTGTCCAATGCTAACTCACAAGTCTCAAGACTTAAGTCTATATATTCCCTCTTTCGGGTGCTCCCGTTCGTGGTTGCCACAGCAGATAATAATACAGTGTATATATACACTGATCAGTCATAACATTAAAACCAGTGATAGGTGGCGTGAATAACATCGATTATCTCCTTACAGTGGCACCTGTCAAGAGGTGGGATATATTGGGAGGCAGGAAGCAGGAAAAATGGGAATGAGTAAGGATCAGACCGACTTCGACAAGGGCCAAATTGTGATTGCTAAATGACTGGGTCAGAGTATCTCCAAAACAACAGGTCTTGTGGGGTGTTCCCGGTATGCAGTTATTAGTACCTAACAAAAATGGTCCAAGGAAGGACAACCTGTGAACCGGCAACAGGGTCATGGGTGCCCTTGGCTCATTGATGCACGTGGGGATACAGGCTGGCTTGTGTGGTCCGATCCCACAGATGAGATATTGTAGCACAAACTGCTTAATGCTGGCTATGATACAAAGGTGTCAGAACACAGTACATCACAGCTTGCTGCATATGGGGCTGCATAGTCCCAGACAGGTCAGAATGTTCATGCTGACCTCTGTCCACTGCCAAAGTACCTACAATGGGCATGTGAGCATCAGAGCTGGACTCAATAGTTGGGTAATTTTTAACCCAGCAGTGTATGTGTAAAAATGTACAGTTTTATAGGGAAATTGGCTAGTAGGTTTTACTGAGCATCTTGGAATATCTGGCACAGTTTGGCTGGAGACTTTGACTTCCACACTTGCACCAGAAGCCTTCATTATGTTTTCTGTCTGAAAAGTGGTCTTTTACATATGTGTTGCCTTCTTTACTGTCATACAAGCATTTTCTTTAACATTTTATATGTTCTTGGAATAAAATGTTTGGAGATAGAAAAATTTGCGTTATTAGTGGGCAAAACATCGAAGGTAAGTAGGCACACTATTGTTATTCTACTTTTCCTGCTTCTTTTTCATCCTCTGTCTAGGGTGTCCATGGCAGCCCATAGAACTATCTGGTAAAAAAGTTGTGAAATTTGTGAAGTTGGGAAGGAACATTCTGACCAAATTTGGGACAAGTGTTGGTAATGCTCTAGCGCCACCACCGGGTCAAATTTGGGCCTAATTTGCGTAAACAACATTTATGGTCATTAATTTTGAACTATGTGTCCAAAATTTAAGTGCCAGGCATCCCTGGGTCAAAGTGAGTTCAACATGCATACTATGCAACAAACTTAAAGACAGGACCACTTATTGGTCAAAAGTTACAATAACATGCTGAAAATGCTTCCATCTAAGTGGCATTTTTGCTAGTCCTCCACCAAATTTTGACCAATATTCATCAAATTTGGCTCACATCATCTAGACCTGTCTAAACAACTGTCCACTGTTATTCTAGCTGTTCAATGTGCTATTATACACCATAAAACATATGACTAGCAAGATTTAATCAAATAGCATTTTTTGAACAACGTTCAAAAAACAACAACAAAAGACATATCATTTTGCTTCAGATACTTGCAGAAAGTGGGGGGAAAAAAAGGCCCAGACTGATGAGGAAAGAACACAAAAGCCTAAGAAAAAAAACAACCAGGTCAGAGCAGTACCAATCATGACCACAGGTCAAAGTAGCAACGGACAACACCACAGGTCACAGCAGTAGCTGCAGCAGCAATGCCACCCTGCTGCACATTTGTTCATCTAGTTCTTTCCTCCTATAGTCAGAGAATTCCACAACTGTCCGTGGTCAAAACATACACATGATGAGTGAAAAAACTAGAAAAATCACTCTTGAATAAATTTGCCTAAAGTTATGGCTCTGCCTTGCTGTAATTGCTTAGGCAACAATTGTAGCACCGAGTCTGGGTGCTTAGCCACCGAAAATGCTGCTTGCAGCTTTAATTGCTATTATTATTATTATTATTATTATTATTATTATTATTATCATTATAGCCATAGAAATATATTTAAAAATGATACTTATTTTCTTTTTGCTGCAATTTGTAGTCACACAAGTGTAATTTTATACCAGCTGCCCAGATACTGTATCAAGCAGCAGTGAAGACTGCAGTGTCATGTTTACAAACCATCACAGATTTAGCTATAAATGTACCTATGATTTTTTATACTCTATTTGTCTCCATAGTGTAGCTAGCCTATAAAAAGTGTTCTATCATAAATTAAATAAAAAAAGATGCTAGTCATGAAAATACACTCATTTTAAATTTTATTAAAAATACATTATTTATTGCAGAACATGAATATATTATTTAGGCTATTTCGGTGTGCTACAGTAACAGAGCTAATAAGCTAGTAAATGTAATGTGCGTTAACTTAATGGAATTAGTTTATTTATTTGTGGATATTAAAGAGACAGACGGTGATTACCTGAAATCAGCCACATTGCTTACTTTATTTTTTAAGGAAAGCAACAGGCTGGATATCAAATTATCAAGTTCTATGCACTAAAACTAATGCACGTTAAAATTTAAATGCTGTCACAAGACCAGACTATTTAAACCAATATGTTGGGTTGTTACCAAATTATCCCACTAATGAAACAACCAACCCAAATAACTACCTAGTATGTATAACTCGGAGCTTGTGATAAAAGAACATCCTAGCTCTTTTTGAGTAGAAACATGTCATTATTTTTGAATGCATCCTTGCTTTATAGCATTTCTTTGTGTGTTCCTTAGACTTTTGCACAGTACTTTATACATACAAACACACTCTGGATGTGCTATCATGTTCTTTATTCCGTGGGCAATAAATATTTTGTAAATCCTTATATTAATATGCACAGTGTACATAGTAAAATATAGTACATCTCAAGCTAATGTGGGCAGAATGTTTGGGTATTTGTGAAACATCAAGGACAGTTGATGGTATGTTGTTATCATGCACATGTCCCACTGTGCAGGAGCACCAGTGCACAGGTGGAGTGACCTTGAATTGTGGGACTGACACCACCACTGCAACCATGCTTTGGTACATTTTGAAGAAGCAACAGAATTTTAGTTTTCAGCAGGCAGTAAACAACCTCTCTGATAATCATTTTGCATATCCCAGCTTGCTTATCCAGCTTGGGAAGCAAGGGTCAGAGCACAGGGTCAGCCATGATACAGCACCCCTGGAGCAGATATGGTTGCCCAAGGGCCCTACAGTGGCAGCTTGGTGGTGCTGGGGCTTGAACCCCCAACTTTCTGGTCAGTAAACCATTGCCCAATTGAACAGGCAGATGAAAGACCTTTTATAAGACTGAACTAACCCAAAAGGAACCCATCTTTTGTCTGATCTAAAGCAACATCTTCTACCATCTCTTAGCCTTAGGCAAGGTGAGCCTTGAAACTGGGAGATGCCATACTTTGCTTATGTCAGAGTAAATTTTTCTTTTTCTATAAAGCCATGGGGATAGTGTAGATCTGTGTTATTAATTGCTTTCCTAAGCAGATTTGCTTACCTTTGAGTCATTCACTCTGCTTTAATGCTTCTTGGCAGCAAGCACAACAGTCATTAATAAATGAAAAACCCTTGCTGTCAAAGCTTAGAGCAGGAGGGAATGGAATCATCATGTTCTGTACAACTTTAACTGAGAAGTTTCATATTATTACTCTTCCAATGCAAACATATGCCAGACTTCTTAATGTCATAGTGGTTCACAAATTAGAACTTGCTTGTGAAGCCTTAATTAATGAGTTTTGAGCCTTTTTTTTGTAGTATTGTGAATTGTATCAATGTCCACTCCAAACCTGAATGTGAACCTGACATTTTAAGTCATTTTCCCAATTTTTTTTCTGAAGACATTTCTAGAGTAGTCCACTGTTGGTGGTCAGCTTTTAGCCTATTTTTAGAATTCGATGTAGCCTCTGCTTTTCTTCAGTGCAGGATTTTGATTTATGAAGAAGGCAATCAAAACAAATAAATCCCCATGTTTTCTCATAAAATTATATAGAAAAGAAATAATGTTCTGGAAAGTTGTACTATTTCTGTATGAGCCCATTAGGTGTTTTGCCCCTAGAAGGAATGAACTAGAAATGAATGACAGAGAATGCAGTTAATATAATGTATCAGTTTGGGAATTCCCTGCTCCAGAATTACATTGCAAGTTTTCATCAGTTTTTAGTCCATGCAGTTAGATGTTCAACTTGGGTCTGTTGCTGATTTACATAATGCAAGTTAGAAAATTCTGAATATTCAACAGGATTCAACCAGGAAATTGCAACCACGGCCTGGTACTTAAATTCTTTATTATCACACCCCTGCCTTACCATTGGTTAGTAGTTGTTTGTCACAAGCAGTGACAGCACTTCACAAAAACATAACATATGGCAGTGTGACCTTGCATCTTATCTATTGCATAGCCTGTGCCCCTATTTGAAATACCTCAGCACAAAGCCACATCAGCATTGTAGCACAATAAAGCCCTTATGAATTTTATAAACTGCAATCCAAGCACAGGATCATGGAATAGACAACATAGGCTGCCTAGCCTTCAAACTGAAAACTGAAGGCATACTGTATGATGCATTGCAGTGAATCAGTGTGTAATAATGTGCTGCAAAGTGAGAATAAGTATAGATAATGCCATGCGGTATATTTCTAATATAATGTACAGCTTAGAAAATAGTTAAATATTAACAATATTAAAATTTAACATTGGCACTTACATTGTAATATTCCTTAATCCTAATACATGTTGAAGTATTGAATCTGTTCTGAACAGAATTGCTCATCAAATTCAGTTCATAAACTCAAACCTTCTGGGGATAGAGAAAAAAGGAAATGTACATGCCTATTTTTATGTCTGGGTTAATTTACTTCACCTTTTAATGCAGTCATCTTCAGTGGACGTATTAACATCACATTACCTCAGAGTGAATGTCTGCTCTGCTCTGTTGTAATTGAGAAAATTCAGGGAACGGAATAGGGAGAATGGCTAGTCTCAGATGAATTTCCTCTCACCACAAATATCTTAAACATACTATTTCCACAGGGAGACAAAAATCATTTCGGAATTTAATAATGTCATCACTTCAAGCTTCACATGTCTAAATCAATTAGCAAGATATTAAAAAGCATTCACTATTTTAATGCACTATGCACAGACGGAATTCATGTCAAGATGCACTGCATGTCAGGGCAGCAAGTACAATCAAACATCAGAACCCAGTCACCTGGCAGGATTTCTTATTTTGGATAACTTGGCATCAGGAACTTATGACATTGCATGTTAATTATTTTGTATTTATAGACTTACTTGAGGTTTCAAAACCACCTTCGGTAATGAATTGATTGTAATCAGCAGTTCATAACTGAGGTGTTGTATCTGCAGACTCCGCTTCCTGACTAAAGCATCACTAAATAGATATGTAATGAAGAGTGTGTCAGATGAGCTGTAACTCTCTTACTAATCATTCCATCATTGAATTTGCACACTGAAAGGGGAGGGTGTGTGAGATACGTTTCTGATTGTTTTAGTTGTGGCTTAGTATAGCCACAATTTTAATATTTTCTTCAAATTGTACAAACCTAGCATAATGAACTTTACCCACTCTTTGCCCCAAGTCCAAGGATCTTGTGTGGGTCCTTTCATCGGTGATTGTAGTGATTTGTTTCATTTATTAATTTTAAATGAATTTTAATTTATTCATTTTCTTCTTAAGATCCCATAGAACTTGATGGTTGTCAACAATGTCCTTGAAAACCTTTGATCAATTTTTAAATTACATACTGTAAAGCACTTTTAATAGACATTGTCACAAAGCAGCTTTGTTTTAATGTACAGTCCTGTCTGAAACTATTGGAACAGCAAGGCCAATTCATTTGTTTGTGCTATACACCAAAAACATTTTGTTTTGAGATCAAAAGATGGATATGAGAAGAGTTTTGGATTTCAGCTTTTGCTTCCTGGTATTTACATCTAGCTGTGTTTAAACAACTTAAAACACAGAAGCATTTGTATCAGATCACTCAATTTTTAGGCGAGTAAAATTATAAGAACAGATAAGTCTTAAAGTAAATTGAAGTAGCCTAAATAACACCTAATATTTGGTTGCATCTCCCTGGCTTGCAATAACTGCATCAAGCCTGTGATTTACCAAAATGTTGGTTTCTTCTTTTGTGATGCTTTTTCGGGCTTTTACCTGAGCCTCTTTTAGTTCTTGTTTGCTTTGGGGGGTTTCTCCTCTTCAGTCTCGTCCTCCAAATCCACCCCCCCCCAATAGAGTCCTTTTGTTGAGTTGGCAGTGTGGCAGTTTTATATCATTGTCTTGCTGCATGATAACATTCCTCCCAATTAAGTTGGATGCATTTCTCTGTAAATTAACTAAAGACAAAATGTTCCTGCAAACTTCTGAATTAATTCTGCTCAAGCCATAATGAGTTACATCATTTAATAAATATTAGTGAACCTGCTCCAGAAGCAGTCATGACACTACCTCCACCATGTTTCACAGAAGAGCTTGTTTTGCTACATTTTAGTTCATCAGATCCTTTCTTTTTCCATACTTTTGGCCTTTCCATCACTTTGGTAAAGGTTAATATTGGTTACAGGACTTTTGTGTCTCATCTCTGTATGTATTTGTATGCAAATTACAATCTGGCTTTCCGATTCTTAGAGCTGATTAGTGGTTTGCATCTTGTGGTATGACCGCGTTGTTTCTGCTCACAAGTCTTCTTCAAAATGAGGCAGACATAATAAGGCGCCACGCGAGTGGCAGCCTGTTGCAGCAGCTCTGATCTTTTTTGGTAAAGTTTAGTATATTTCCCTTGTTTTTTTGTGCTTTCTTCGTGATTTTTTTCTACACTAATCTACGTCGTTGCGTATTCAGATTTGGATACGCAATTGTGGAGGTTAGCAATATTTATTTTTCTGTTTGTTGGTCTGTACTGCTCTGCACTGGGAGACCCATTCGGCCATGGCTCTATTGTTTACAATTGGAAGAGGCTGTTAGCACTGAGCAACACCAGGATACTTCCTACAGAAATACTGGTGATCCCTAATGAAATTAGGAGGAGAAACAAATAGGATTAGCCTAGACCTAGAGATTGAGACCTGAACCATGATTGAAAGGCTATAGCTTGGAGGCTTTGTAGGAAAAAGCTCGGTAGTTACTGATAAAGAGCCTGCAACATGGCAGATAATAATAGACTAATAGTTCACTCAACTATGGTTGGGTGAGACCATTTAGTACTTTATATTGTAATGCATTACAGTACTGTTCTACAACTTGGTAGACAACTATGAACGAACTAAGAAGGAACAAATGAGTAGTTCTTCATTAACACCTATCTTATTCCTATAAAATAATAAGAACAACTACTTATTTACTCAGTATGTTAGTGGGAGTTCACTATTAAATTCTAGAAAATGCTAGACATTTTACAGTAATTTACAAGCTACCTGAGTGTGAGTTAGTTGAGCTAGTTGTGGTGACTTAGTGTTTAAGGCTTTGAGTTACTTAAGAATTAATTGATTCTTAAGCAGCAATTACTGAGTCTTACATTTCTCCTGCAAGTAGAGTAAGTAATATAATATATTTGATTATAAAATTTATATCCTGATATTGTTATATACACATTCAAAATTCCAATTACTTATATATTGCTATGCATTTTGATCAGGTGCTTTTTCTGTGGTTGAATTTTAAATGACATGACAATTATTACTATTACAATTACATCACTAGTCAGTTGTAAAGAGGAAGTTATTTGAGATTCTGTGTAATAGAAACAAAACGAAAACAAAAAAAAAACAACCCACAAACATCAGAGATCATGGGGCTTTAAACCGTTTTGAGTAGGCTAAGAAATGGCAACTGTGCTAAAACATGACTGTAGGTACATAACGAGAAATGACTATGAACACTAAAGTAAATGATAAATTATGACCTTGCTTTCTCATTAATTTTCATATTATTATTATTATTATTATTATTATTATTATTATTATTATTATTTATATCTATATTTATATTTTATTATTTATTTAACTGCTTAAGATACTAGAATGTAACTTTTAAATTAATTTGTCACTTCTGTTTACTTAAGAATGTTGTTTGCATGTATGGATGTGAGTTTAAATAATAAAGTGAAATTTTGTAATTAGCAATTCTTCAGT
>NC_030426.2:1923698-2066198 GCF_001660625.3 Ictalurus punctatus | reverse complement strand
GTAGTATTGTATGTATATTTTAAAGTTTCGATCATTTTGATCATTCAAAATGTATCATTCATAGGACTGGCATATATTTACTCAAAAGAGCAGTAAAGTGGTTTCATATAAATCACAGAAAATTCACTACCTCACCTTCAAATGTGTTGTCTGTGTTTTTTTTGTTTGTTTGTTTGTTTGTTTTTTTTAAAGTTATGACGTTTTAAATGATTTAATCAGCTGTTTAGTAGTAAATATGTCTCTTACACATACGCTATTTTTATTATTAACTACATTGTAAGAGCTCCAGAGTAACATTGTTTAATAACTATTTAAAATGCTGATCGTATTCATTTTTAATTGCTGATGTATATGTGGGTTGTTGTTGAAACAGGCAATATTCATGATCCCAACAAATCCCCCACCAACATTTCGGAACCCTGACCAATGGTCAGAAACGTTTAAGGATTTTGTGTCGCAATGCCTGATAAAGAATCCTGAGAACAGAGCGACAGCCACACAACTATTACAGGTATATTGGTTTTCTTCTCTCTGTTTTTATCTGTCTCCCTCACCCACTGTGTTTGCCAGTTGTTCTTTAACAACTGATACTGATGTTATAATTATTGGAGTAACTATTTCCGCATGTACTTACTTATCAAGACATCATTTATCATTTATTTTACAACATGAAATCATAACTGATTTTTCAGTTTTTACAGATTTTAATAAATATTTAAATATATTTAAAACTTTTTTTTTTTTTAAATATACACTAAATAAATCATAGAACCTCCCTTCCCCCCTAAACTGTTATTTTGCTGCCAATTTGTGAGCACCCTGTATATTGGGATGTGATATGATTTATTTTTTTATTTTTTTTATTTTTTTTGTCATATTGCATACCATTACTAGCCAAGGGAGATTACTGTTGTCTTTGTTGTTGATGGTTGCATGAGCTAACTGTTAATGTAGCACAATTCTTTTACAGTTGTAGATTACTAGCTAGCCACCACACTTGTGGGCTAATTAATCCCTGTGTCCCAATTTGCCTACTTATATTAAAAGTATGTACTCTTTTTGTGAAGAAAAAATACATACTTTTGAGTGTGTGCAAGTACTGGGCCATACTAATATTTCATGTAACAGAAGATAACATTGTTGCCCGGAAGATAACACTCACCGTAAACAAACTCCTCATTGCATTTCAGCTTTTTTTCATTCATTATTCCTTATATAAGTTATACTGTATATTTTTAATTTTTCATTCTTGATTTATTTTTCCATATTTCATTTACACTTCTGTAAAATACTTCCTTGAATTCGGTGAAGCAAACCATCACAAAACTAGTTGTGGGCAATATTAGCTGAGAAAATGTCCATGGATCCACACTTTGAAAATAAACCAGAAATAGTAGACCACCCGGTACCTTTGGGATACTTATTTCAACATATTACAATTTGGGACATACTAATTCTAATCTCAGATACTAATTAGTATGTATAGTATGCCAACTGGGATGTAGGGAATCTTTAAGCATTTGTAAGAAGGAAGAATGTTTTTGTAGCTTCATCTTTTTCTCTCTTAGAAGTTAACCTGGTTTCTACTTTGTAACAGCTGACCCCAACCGTCCCATCCCTACCCTCTCTTCATGTCAGTCTGTCTGCCTGCCTGTCTGTCTGTCTCTTGCGTCCCCTTGAGCCTTGAATTCTCGAAACAGGTTAATAATTAAAATGCAGTTTTAATGAGATAAAATGTAGTTGCACTCATGAGTACTCCTTGGCACAGTGCCACTTACAGTGGCCTACAAAAATATTCAACCCCCTTAAAAGTTTTCAGTCATTAAAAATGACACATAGCCAGTATTTTGAATTCAAACCGATATGCTCTTAAAATTCATTATCTGTCAGCGCGCATATTCCCAGCCAATTTGAGAGTTAGAATGCTTTTGCAAAGAAGAATTGTAAAATATTGCCAAGTCAAGATGTGCCGAACTGATTGACTCTTACCAAAAAAGATTGAATGTTGTGATAAAATCGAAATGTGCTTCAGATAAGTATTAGTTTAGGGGTGTGCACACTAGGGATGTCACGAGAACCAATACTTCGGTACCAAGTCGGTAACAACATTCTTAAAATGTGACTGTACTTGTTTTTCTGCAGTAGCATAGGTACCTTTGGTAATGAAGGTACAGAGGTTGCAATTCTTCCGGAACTGATGGGGGCAGCAAATGCACGCCAATGTTTTAGTTGGTCCACAAGTGGTAAAGAAGAAGAATGCCTACAAGCACACGGGAAAAACTACAGAAGATGGCAAAGTTTAGCTCCGCCCCGACTTGTTGAGCGGAAAGGTGGTAAGAGTTAAATATGGAAATACTTCACATTCAAGGCGGATGACAACAAACACATAATTGATGCTGTGAAGCCGGTGTGCAACCGATGCTATCTTTCATTTCAAACAAAACGAGGAAACACCTCAAATTTGGCAAAGCACCTGAAAGACGGTCCTATATTTTGTTTGTTTGAGGCAGCTGGCATTGTGGCCGTGAAACCGGCTAACGTTATGCTCCATGTAGTGTTGGTGATAACCATTTATTTGTTAACGACACTAACACATTGCAGTGTTATAAATTCCTAAGGGCCACCATGCATCGCCATTCAGCCCGTGTCCTGTCAGCTAAATGTAGCCTAATGTCACTAATAATTATTCACATGCTCAGGCTTTTAATAAATCTTTTTGGCCTGCCACCAAATCAGTGAATTTAAACTAATGCTTGCATTCAGAGTATAAGGTATGTGTGCGTGTGCGCGCGCATTTATCATTGTCTTTGTCAGACAGTGTATGATAACCAAAATATCCTCCCCTTCTCACTCATTTTGCCAGTATTAGCCAAAGAGGAGACTTTTTAATTTTATTTTATTTATTTATTTATTTTTTATACCACACCGTGGTATCGGCTTTGGTATCGAGTATCATGTACTTTTGGTGAAATTGGTACCGACTACTAGATTTTTGGTATCGTGACATCTCTAGTGCACACATGCAACCAGAATATTATTATTAGTTTTTCACTTTCATTAATAGGTTAAAATTTCACAATAAAGGTGAAAAAGGTTCTGGCATGATTTATCTTGGTTTAATTTTTTATTTTTTTTACATCATAAAAACCTGTCATTTTAACAGGGGTGTGTAGAACTTTTATATCCACTGTAGGGTTGCACGGTTTATCGGTACTGTGGTAGTGTCACATACTAAAGCTTTAAAAATACCGTTGATCCCATTGTATTTGTTAGACGGTAGTATCATCAATATGGTAGTACCGTAAGTAATGTTGTATTTGTGGCAGTTAATACTATTTTGACTAAAACTACACATCCTGCTGCTTTTGCAGAATACACAAAGGTTAGTGACTCCTCATCTAACATAAATTCTTTACCTTAATCTTTGGTACCAAGCGTGCTAATGTGTAACCGCTGTGTAAATACTAAAATTAGCCGTGTTTGCTAGTAAGCTAGCTAATTGGTTATGCCACCCGTTGTGAGTAAATACTACAATCAGGGTTCATACAAGGTGCTTGACTTTTGGCTTTTTGAAATGCAGAAAAGTACTGGGAAACCTTGAAAATAGCCATTTTTTAACTAGTGGTGCTTAAAGGGTCATGAAACATCCCTCTTTCAGCTCAAGTCTACCTCTCAATGTTTTTGAAAAATGCAGCTTGAATGGGTGTGGATGGCTGTGTGAAGAGGGGAGGGGGTGGTCATAGCAGGGAAAGGCAGGAGAGTAAGAGGGGGCAAGCCTTCAGAACACTAAAAAAATGAAGGTAGATAAAGACAAAGTTTGCAGATGATACAGCGAACTTCCGTCCTCCTGAATCCCCAGGGTGAAATGGAGACACAACAGATAGCAGTGCAGGTCCTTTGCCCTATCTATTTAAACCATTAGCCTCTGGCGTTACCATGGACTAAAACATAAAATAAACTGTTGTCATGAATAATTAAAAGACAGCATCTTCTCGTAGGATAGGAACACGCAGGCTCATTAATAATTGAGACCCCGACACGTCATCGGAGTACTATAGTACATTTCCAGACTGTGATGTGACAGGACGAGATTTTAAACCAGTAAGATGAAAATAGCAAGAAAAAGCTAAAAAATTAACCAGTTTTCTCCTACAATTAAAATTAATTGATGCTAAGATTGCCTTTTATGATGTGTGATAAGAACACCTCTGTTACAATCTCAGAAAATGTCATTTTAGCATTTCATGACGCTTTAAAAAGTGCTTGAATTATCAAAAGTCAATAAATATGAAATCGCTAATTAACTATAATATGTTTATTTTAGATAAAAACACTAATACATTCCTTTCACTCAAAATACGACTCCCCGCTGCAGCACCTCCCCCTCCTCCCGTTATTCACTCACTCATTTTGACAGAGACAGCTCCAGTATACTTCTCAAGGTGCATTCATACATGCAGCGATTTTATCTTGAATTTTTCTCATTTGTAAGTCGCTTTGGATAAAAGCGTCTGCTAAGTGAATAAATGTAAGTCACTAGTCACTTTATATGAAGTCAACAGTAGGTGTTCCTACTACTGATTGCCATAGTAACATGGGTGGCGCAAATAGCATTCCACTTTTGATGATAACCCAGTTTTCTTGCTGTTAAAATGAGACATTCTGTGGGGAGAGCGATCTTGTATAAAATTCAGCAGTGTATGTATGCATCATATCCTACGAGATGAAGGAGAAGTGGTGTGTGCTCTTTGCCAAGCGCCAGCTAACTGGCACTTGCACTTTTGCTGCAGATAGATGGCGGCCATCTATTTGCAGCAAAAGTGCAAGCGCCAGTTAGCTTAGCTTAGCTTTCGGCACATTTAAAGCTAAATAATTATAATGAAATGCACTCACTTTTTGTTGCAATTGAGCAAAATACTAGTGTAGCATCACCATCAGGGTGTCATTCCCTATATATTCGATGGTGACCGGGAGCCGGACCGCACCGTTGTCAGACCATGAATTGTGCCGTTCATAGACTTATGAAATAAGTCTTTTACATTGATGTTGGGTGACTTTATGCCACTCTTGTTGCAAAAATGCAAGCAGCTCTGCTTTGTTTGATGGTTGTTACCATCCATCTTCCTCTTGATCACATTCCAGAGGTTATCAGTGGTGTTCAGATCTCGAGATTGGGCTGGTCATGACAGCGTCTTGATCTGGTGGTCCCCAGGGCTCTAAGGCTCTAACAATTTCTTTTAGGAGCACTTGTGTTCCTAATTACAAAAATTTAGAAGCACGGTTGAAGTTTAGGGTTTTTTTGTTTGTTCGTTTGTTTGTTTGTTTGTTTGTTTTAGAAATGGTAACGTTAATGTGCCACAATATAACACACAAGTAGGCATGAGAAAACTTGAGCTTGTCAATTATGACAGAATGTAGGAACATAGTGTGAGCCATGACAAATTAATTTACCTTCTGATAAAGTAAATCTAATATTTTCAGTTAATTTTACAGAATGTATGTAAAAAAAAAAAAAAAAAAAAAAAAAAAAAACGTTAACCTGTTCCACCTTGTAAACAAATACAATAAACCTCAATGTTCAGTGTTTGAAGTCTGCTCCTCTTAAATGTTTAAAGCTACACTATTAGACATTTCCCACTATCATGGTTCTGGGTTGGAGTCAGTTCTGGAACCGCTCTGTGTGTATTGTGTATATATCTGAATAATCTCATAAAGGATGTGATTGGGTGAGTTCATTTACCCGTCAGATGCAAAGCCAGATCCTTACATTTTATTAGCTTGTATTTTTGTTTGTTTATCAGTTGTTCCTTTTAGATCTGTTCCCCCAGTACATTGTTGCCATGTCTGTCGATAATATTGTGTATTTTGGGGATTAAATCAGAACATGGAAACTGGAGTTGACTTTTCTGGTGATATGACAACCCTGAGTTTAAATAAAGTGAATGCTCACTCTATTAGAGATGGTGAAGAGCGTGAAGGAGAGCGGCAGTGCATTGTATGTTTATAGACTGAACCGTTGCTACTCTTGATTATGATTGGTGAGGAATTATTTAATAAAAAATTTGAATTAAACCCACCTTGTAGCGTTAGCATTATTATTAATTTACTTGCTGTGGCTACACAAGCAGGTCACAGTCACAGGTTCATGTCATTTGGGGTAATAAATAAAAGATGGCGGTTTGTGAGATCGGCAAGTTGAAGCAGATGATGTACAGTGTTAATTTTTTCATCATAATGGCTTCTCTGCAGTATTTCCACACTTGTTCGGTTGACTGAGGAGATGAAAAGCAGTGTGAAAATAACTTGCGCAGTGTAGATGCATTTTGGACTTCCTGTAATTTTTATTCTGATTGTATTATACAACTCCGAACAGGTCACTCGCACCGGTGCGAATAAATATTTATTCACAGTCGCACAAAGTACTTTTCAGTCGCAAATGCGAGTGAAATGGTTGCACTGTAGAGCCCTGGTCCTCCATCCACACCTTGATTGACCTGGCTGTGTGCCATAAAGCATTGTCCTCCTGGAAAAAACAATCCTCAGAGGCGGGGAACATTGTCAGAGCAGAAGGAAGCAAGTTTTCATCCAGTACAACCTTATACGTGGCTTGATTCATGCATCCTTCACAAAGACAAATCTGCCCGATTCCAGCCTTGCTGAGGCACCCCCAGATCATCATCAATCCTCCACCAAATGTCACAGTGGGTGCGAGACACTGTCTTGTATGCCTCTCCAAGTCTCCGTCTAACCATTAGAAGACCTGCATTGGGCACAGCTGAAAATTGGACTTCTCAGAGAAGAGGACCTTATTCCAGTCCTCTATGGTCCAATGCTTATGGTCTTTTGCAAACCTCAGTCCTGCTCTTCTTTGCTTTTCATTGATGAAAGGCTTGTTTTCTAGCTTTGCACGACTTCAGACCTGCTCCTAGGAGCCTGTTTCGAACTGTCCTCGCCGTGCACTTCTCCCTAGCTGCCGTTTGCCATTCTTTTTGTAGGTCACATGAGGTCATTCTACGGTTGTTAAGTGACACTTGAATGAGTTGGCAGTCATCCCGGTCAGTGGAGAGTCGCTTTCGCCCTTTGTCGGTTGTAGCTTTGTTGTCCCCAATATCTGCTGCTTGACGTTGTTCTTAAGAACTGCCGTCTTTGAAATTTTAAGGATATAAGCAACCCGATGCTCGCATATCCCTCTGCCAGTAAAGCCAGAATTGAACTCTTCTTTTCTTCACTCAAAACTTTCCTTTTCAACTCTCTTGGCATGGTCAGTAGTTATTTTTTATACCAATTACTTTTTAGCTACTACTAGTACTGTCTTTGCCATCCAACTGGCCCTATTGTAAGTGCATAGTGATGACCACAATAGTGGTTTTTATACTTTTCCTTGTTAAATAAGATTTGGTTCAGGTGATCACCTAATCAGTATCTCATTCAGTAGAATGAGATGTACCTGTTTTGGAATTCAACAGACACTGGAATGGCTGCCGTACATGTAGAGATCCTGATTTTAAAAAAAAATGTGTGTGTGTATATGTATATATATGTGTGTGTGTGTGTGTGTGTGTGAACAATATAATAGTATAGTATAGTACTATAGTGCAGCTCATCCTCATGAACTGCACCAGATTTGCCAGTTCTTGCTGTGAGATGTTACCCGACTTTTCCACCAAGGCATTTGCAATTTCTTGATCACGTCTGGCGGGGACACGTGGTTACATGTAATTTTCCACTGCAAAAAGACAATCAGCTGTCCTTCCTGTCTCCCTGTAGCACTGTCTTAGGTGTCTTACATTACACACATTGCAGTTTATTGCTCTGGCTACATCTGCAGTCCTCATGTTTCCCTGCAGCAGGACTATGGCATTTTCACGCAGGTGAGCAGGAACCCTAGGCATCTTTCTTCTGGTGTTTTTCAGAGTCGGTAGAAAGGTCTCTTTAGTGTCCTAAAGTTATTGTAACCGTGACCTTAATTGCCTACTCCCTGTAAACTGTTCGTGTTTTAAGGACTGTTCGACAGGTGCATGTGCAATAATTGTTTATGGTTTGCATGAAAAACATTGTTCAAGCCCTTTCCAGTAAAGCGTATTTGGATTTTACAAAATTATCTTTAAAATACAGTCTCCTGAAAAAGGGACGTTTCTTTTTTTTTTTGCTGAGTACACACACACACATAAAATATGTGCATGTATTTATTCTTACATTTCTGTGTCTTATCTGACAATTAGGTGAGTTGGTCTTGCTTACCATTGGTTCATCATAGATTGAAGTGTGTGCTCGATTACTCTTCACTTGTTTAGGAGGGACTTCAGGTCGTAGCTCTCGTGTAAACTATGGCGGTCGCTTCACAAATAGCTACAGAGTTGCGCAACTTGGCAAATGAAGTGGATAAACACTCATCAAATGACTGCGTTATTTAGAGTAGAGATGCTTACTGACGTTTTAGGAGAGCTGTACACCCATATGAATGTCGAAGTGCAGCCTGAATTGTTAGGCTCTCTACAAAATATTTCCCTGCATATTCAAAATCTGTGCGAGTCAGAGGGTGCTACAATGGGAGGTCCATCTTATTTACTTCCCATAAGTACTATTGAAACTTATCTCTCACTGGGTCAAACGGCTGGAAACTTTGCAAAGTTTTTTGTTTTATGTGAAAGAACTATCCATCTCCTAGTAGCTTTATAGCCTTTTTAGCTTTCAAATGTATTAGTGTTCAGTTTTGTCTGTATTGTTTGGTTAATAATGAGTTTGTTAATAATGAGTTTATTCTCTTAGACCTGATGCTTATACATGAGCTCTCAACCAGTGATGCACTAGAGCTATGCAAGGACCTCCTCCTTCATTTCCATATTTGGAAAAGTTAAAAAAAAAAAAAAAAAAGTTTATAAATATGGAAATAAATACATGTGGGAATAATTATAAAAGCTAATGAATGCATACAGAAATAAATGGAAAAATTTATAAAAGAATAAATAAAAGTTTTAAAGAATAAATGTAAATTAAAAAAATAAATAGAGAAAATAATAAATGAAGGAAAAAAGTAATACAAAAATACATTTAGGATTAATTTTTATTAAAATGTATTACATTTCTTTTATGAAGTCATTGATTCCTTTATTTATTTTGCTATTATTACATATATATTTAATTTCTGCAGGTTTGGTTCTCCATATGGATGTGCGCATTTTAATTAAGTAAATTCAAGGAGCTTTTTTTCAGTATGTGGACTTGTGTTCACTTTAAACCAGTATTTTTCAATAGTGAAACCTTAAATCTAAGAAAAGAACAAAAGTTTCCATTCGCAAAAAAAAAAAAAAATGCAATTCATTCAATGCTACTTTGAGGAAGGACATTCATATTTACATATGAACTGACCTACTCACTGAGAGAAAAAGAAGAAAAAAAGCTTGTTAAATCCACGCTCTCACGTGAGATGAGGGTGGAATCCCGGTTACTAACGTTCTGCAACAACCATACTACTGCTGCACACACATTTTAACAGTGTTTGTTTAAATACTATAGGTATAGTACCTGGCCTATGTGAATTGATCAAGCTTACTTTGCATAATTCAATCTTGTAATTAGAAACTTGTTTAAATTACGCTTACCACAAGCAATGCAATCACGTTTTGATGAGAAACGTAATATTTATATGTGAACCATTTTTTTTTTAAAATCAAGCTACAGTATGTTGTTCCATGCACCACCTGGTGGATAAACAAAATTCTAAGAAGCATGCCTGCAGGGTTCCGCGGGTTCACACATGACCGATCACATGAAAACACGTGAAAAAACGCACATTCATAAAGGCCGCATCTGCGTGCTGCATGTGTGTGTATGGATGTGTGTTTGTGTGTGTATATGTGTGTGTGTATGTATATATATATAATGTATATAAAATATTTATTATTTTATTTATTTATTTATTATTTTATTTTTCTTTAGCATGCATTTATAAAGAGTGCCAAGTCCAACAGCATCTTGAGGGCACTAATCACAGAGGCCATGGAGATCAAACTTAAGAAGCAGGAAACTCAGCAGAGAGAGCAGGATGCAGAGGATGAAGAAAACTCGGTACTTAAAATGTCTGTTAAAAGTTGTTTAAAGTTTGGCTTTTTCCAAAATAAGTTGTTTGTGTCTGCAGCCTGATATTCCCAAGATTCCCCCAGTCACTAATGCCTACTAAAAGCTATTAGTAATAGCTGTTATTACTATAATAACTTAATACAACGTTAATTGAAAAAAGAATTATAAAAAATCCAGTGTATGCATATTTTTTCTATTAAGTTTGATTTTGATTTATGCTTTGAAATGAGCAGGTGCAGTTGTATATTTTTAAGTTTTACTGTTGTTTCCCTTTGGGCCAATCAGGATGAAGATGAAGTTGATCAGGGTACAATGGTGAGGGCCAGCACATCAGATCTGGGAACTGTCCGTGCAGCCGGGTCACTCAGAAGTTCACTGGGAACCATGATTGAACACAATGATAGCACCTTGGATTCTCAGCTTGGTACCATGGTCATAAACTCGGAGGATGAGCAGGAGGACGCAGGCACCATGAAACGTGAGTGAACATATACAGCTCTCCCTCATGTTCCACCTCTGTGATCACATTAAGGACATTTAGAATAGTTATGCTGTTAATGTTGCTTCACCCATATAAATAATGGTGTCATAAAAGGATTATTTCTAGGTATACGGTAGCCTATTGGTTAATACTGTGTGTGCAGACACAACGGCAATGTTAGTGACATTGGTCACGTACCTACCTGTGAAGCTTATATATATATCGGGGAGATTAAAAGCAACATCCACTAGAAGTCAAGTCTGAGCCAAAACATCGATATCCAGCAGGTTTGTATATCGACCAGTAAAATGTTTATCAATTCATGCTGACTATTTTGGGACACATTTCTGCAGCAGCATGGAGACTAATCCACAGGGTGGAGAATGACACAGCACAACACACAGAAATGTTCTATGTACTTTGTAAAAGCATTTTACAATTTCACTTTTCCAAATCAGATAATTTAATACTTATCATTTAGTGGCATCCTCTATGTTGCCTGCACTTTAATCCCTGTGGGCTGTCTCGTGCTCTTACGGCTTGCTTTCTCCAGTTTCAGTACAGACACCTCACCATCTGCAAAATGATCCCAATCAATCAGCCCAGGGGAGTAAACCTCCAATCCCTCTCTCCTCCTAATGGAAAAATATTGGATTAGTAAAGATCTGTACCAGTTGCCTAACCTTTCACATGGAAGAATGCATAGTTTAGATCAGCATTTATATAGAAAATAACGCATTTAGATCTAATCCTGATCTAATCTACAGCAGATTACTTTTCTTTAAGCACTTTATCTTAGTCTCCCAGGTTTGCATTAGAGATTAATCCACTGTTTTTGTACCTTGGACAATAGAAAAATGCTGAAGATGCTAGTTAACAATATAGTGTACTGAAAGTTGTATTTAACATTTGAAAATTATGTTTAAATGTTTAGGGCTGAGCTATTGCCAAAAAAAAATCTTTCTTGTCTTTAAAATAATTTTTATTTATTTATTTATTTATTTTTTAATTGAAAAAAATTATGGGGTTATTTCAAACATTTATTTTGGAAAATGTAGCTGTGCAAAAATAGTAACAGGACCATCTGTAGCAAATAATAGAAATAGTAAATAGTAAAAATAGCAATGATTCTTTTAAGTATCCTCTATTTAGAAGATATTGTTTGCACTACTTGCTATAGTTGGTGCTGTTATTATATTTGCCCAAGGTAATTACCCCTTCTTTCTCAACAGAATAAATGGGTGTCATGTCTTTCGCAACATGAAATGCCACAGCATCAATAATTTCTTTCCCCCAGTGGCTCTTCTTGTCGTATGGAACAACACTAGAAAATGTTTCAGCTAATGCTGAGTACGACTAAACGTTGCAACTTCCCAACCTCTAACCAGAAAAAGCCTTGAAATTTTTACTCGTCAACTTCAGGTAGCTGTCTAAGGAACTACCAGTTCCTTCCAAGTTTATGGAGTGGCATCGAATCTATATGGCTGCGCTCCGCGTCAGAAATAAACAAAGTAGTAGTTCTTATCTTTAAATGTGTTACACTGTTTATACAAAAGTATTTGCTTTAGCGCAATCAACATACAGACATACAGTGAGGGGGGAAAAGTATTTGATCCCCTGCTGACTTTGTACGTTTGCCCACTGACAAAGAAATGATCAGTCTATAATTTTAATGGTAGATTTATTTGAACAGTGAGAGACAGAATAACAACAAGAAAATCCAGAAAAACGGTTGTCAAAAATGTTATAAATTGATTTGCATTTTAATGAGGGAAATAAGTATTTGACCCCCCTCCAATCAGAAAGATTTCTGGCTCCCAGGTGTCTTTTATACAGGTAACGAGCTGAGATTAGGAGCACACTCTTAAAGGGAGTGCTCCTAATCTCAGCTTGTTACCTGTATAAAACACACCTGTCCACAGAAGCAATCAATCAATCAGATTCCAAACTCTCCACCATGGCCAATACCAAAGAGCTCTCCAAGGATGTCAGGGGCAAGATTGTAGACCTACACAAGTCTGGAATGGGCTACAAGACCATTGCCAAGCAGCTTGGTGAGAAGGTGACAACAGTTGGTGCGATTATTCGCAAATGGAAGAAACACAAAAGAACTGTCAATCTCCCTTGGCCTGGGGCTCCATGCAAGATCTCACCTCGTGGAGTTGCAATGATCATGAGAACAGTGAGGAATCAGCCCAGAACTACACGGGAGGATCTTGTCAATGATCTCAAGGCAGCTGGGACCATAGTCACCAAGAAAATAATTGGTAACACACTATACCGTCAAGGACTGAAATCCTGCAGCGCCCGCAAGGTCCCCCTGCTCAAGAAAGCACATATACATGCCCGTCTGAAGTCTGCCAATGAACATCTCAATGATTCAGAGGACAACTGGGTGAAAGTGTTGTGGTCAGATGAGACCAAAATGGAGCTCTTTGGCATCAACTCAACTTGCCGTGTTTGGAGGAGGAGGAATGCTGCCTATGACCCCAAGAACACCATCCCCACGTCAAACATGGAGGTGGAAACATTATGCTTTGGGGGTGTTTTTCTGCTAAGGGGACAGGACAACTTCACCGCATCAAAGGGACGATGGACGGGGCCGTGCACCGTCAAATCTTGGGTGAGAACCTCCTTCCCTCAGCCAGGGCATTGAAAATGGGTCGGGGATGGGTATTCCAGCATGACAATGACCCAAAACACACGGCCAAGGCAACAAAGGAGTGGCTCAAGAAGAAGCACATTAAGGTCCTGGAGTGGCCTAGCCAGTTTCCAGACCCTAATCCCATAGAAAATCTGTGGAGGGAGCTGAAGGTTCGAGTTGCCAAACGTCAGCTTTGAATCCTTAATGACTTTGAGAATATCTGCAAAGAGGAGTGGGACAAAATCCCTCCTGAGATGTGTGCAAACCTGGTGGCCAACTACAAGAAACGTCTGACCTCTGTGATTGCCAACAAGGGTTTTGCCACCAAGTACTAAGTCATGTTTTGCAGAGGGGTCAAATACATATTTCCCTCATTAAAATGCAAATCAATTTATAACATTTTTGACATGCGTTTTTCTGAATTTTTTTTGTTGTTATTCTGTCTCTCACTGTTCAAATAAATCTACCATTAAAATTATAGACTGATCATTTCTTTTTCAGTGGGCAAACGTACAAAATCAGCAGGGGATCAAATACTTTTTTCCCTCACTGTATTCAGTTGTTACTGTAAATCTACAACACTAACTATACAGTTCACTTTTTGATTACCAAAATATACTCACTCGTTGTAGTTATCTTCATAACTCACTCATTGTAGTTATCAAATTTTTGCCAACAAAAGACAAACACCACCCACTCCCCCACCCCCCTACATCTGTCGAATGTGCCGAGGTGGAAAATGGAATTTTTTTTACATGACAGTTGACTGTCATTTTTCAATAAGGATCATTTTTATAATCAATTTCTTTAATTATGATTGTTGCTGTGTAAAGGGTGTAGTTTTGAATTGGGTTTTTAATGCTTATTGATGGAAATCAACAACTGTTTAATTTACACTTTTAATTGGACTAATTAAACTAAGCTAAATTAGACTTTTAATTTAGACTAATAATTTAGACTTTTTGTCATTATATTCTAATCTTCTGTTCATTCCATTAATTATTCATATGTTTGTGTATTAGCTTTGGGCTTTGTGAATATTTGGGCTGAAAGCAAATCGGTTTGATTTATGAATCACTGGTGATTCAATTCACAGATTCAGACTTCTTAAGAAATATTATAATGCATCATGTTAAAGTAATAATAATGCTTTAAAAGTATTCTCTCCTCTATAATTTCTCAGATATATTTCTGTTTTACTGTTTTCATTCTCCATGAGAGTATATTCTTCAGATCCCCTTTGCCAGTCCTTTGACGTTAACTTTGTTACTTTTGCCACTTGTTTTTCTAAAAAATGCTTGTGACCTAGCTGTGAATTATTCCAATTAAATTATTTCAAGACATAATTAAAACATGATCTCTCGATAAAACAAAGGATGTAATCAGGAAAGTGCAGTGGGTGTCTAGCAGTCTTCCCTTTTACAAAGGGTTATAGCTGAGGATGCATTTTCTCCAAATGAAAAAAAAGAATATTGTGATGGGACTAATGTAGCATAATTGCACTATACTGTCCTCATTCCCATGAAAAAATAACTTAATGGAGGTATGCTTATTTGTTATGTATGCTAATTAATGCTGTTAAGCACCTGCCATGTCTAATCCATCCTGTGATTTTTCATTCCTGGCCATCAGAGAATAATGATGCATCATGCACCAATAGCTTGTCAAAAAAGATTTCCTTAAACAAGTTTTTTGTTAGGAAATTTGGATTCATTCGATTTTTAGCATTTAAAATATTTTTTGCTAGTGTGAATGATGCATTATCATTTTTATTTCTCATATGACTTATACACGAACATTAGAGGAATTCTAATCACATCAAGAAAATTAATTAATCTTTACATCTCCATTGTGCATGCAAGAAAATTCATGTTAGCATGGTGTCAGCTTTCTGGTTATGTATGCATATTCTGTATGCCTGTGTAGAAGAGCAGAGGTAAGACAATAAGGTAATAACTGAATAATTGAACAGCATAAATAAATGATAAGGTGAAGATCTTCACTTGGTGGGCTGCTTGGAGTTCTGCTGCACCATCAAAAGAAAACAAAAAAGTGAATAGTTTGTGCTACTACATTTTATACAAATAATTGGATAACATGCACTTTTATTTGTATCAAAACTATTGAGCTCTTTGTTCAACAGTTCTGCACAAACTTAATGAGGATGAAAACAATTTTTGCTTAACACAGCAAGTTCAATGTTTAACACATTAAAATACTATCCCTGTGCTCTGTTTTTTTTTTTTTTTTTAATTAAAGATCATCAAGAAACAATGCAGCCAGCTAAGCCATCATTCCTACAGTATTTTGAACAGAAAGAGAAGGAGGACAACAAAAATAGTGACAACGACAGTCACAAACTGCCTCCAGAAGGGGACATGGAAGTGGTAAGCACTGATCATTGAGTTGTTGACTTAACTTGCAATTCAAAACATTGACATTAATAATTCAGTTGAAATTAAAGTGTCAGAACTTGTGACCTTAATGGTTTGTTTTATTTTTCTTTGTGTTGAATATAGACTGATTCTCATCAGCATTTGTTAAGTATAGAGTGTAAGAGTCACATTTCTGAATCGATAGCTTCTAGTAGATAGTGTCACAAAAAATCAGACTCTCTAAATAAGGGGTTTGAAAACATGAGCCTTTTTACCTGCAGGACTCCGAGTGCACATGCATTTCACTTGCTCAAGTCAAACAAATTATAAGGCATGGAAAAAAGAAATAAAGACCATTTTAAAGGCAACTGTCCATATACAGTTGATATAAAAGGTCTACACACCCCTGTTAAATGGCAGATTTTTGTCATGTAAAAAATTTAAACGAATAAAAAATGAGCTAAATCATGTCAGAACCTTTTCACCTTTATTGTGAAATTGCAACATATAAATATCAAGTGACAAACACCCAGAAACTTCCAATACCCAACTTGCATAAGTGTGCACACCCTTTTATAATTTGGAATGTGGAAGTGTTCAGAAGCAACCAATCACATTCAAACTCATGTTAAATACTAATTAGTATACACCTGCCATCAATTAAATGCTGTACATCTTCTTGGTAACATCCAACTGGAAAAGCCATGTGTCATAAAGAGCTTACAAAGCAGGCACAGGATATCACTGTTGAACAATAGCAATCAGGAAAGGGTTAAATAAAATTCCAAGGCATTGGATATACCATGGATTACTGTAAAGACAATAACCAACAAGTGGAGAAAATATGACAGTACTAAGGACAGGACGTCCCTCTAAAATTGATGAGAAGATCAGGAGAAAACTGGTCATGTAGGTCTACAGCAACATTAAAAGAATTGCAGCAATTTCTGACAAGTACTGGTTGTTGTGACGAGTACATGTGACAACAATCTCCTGAATTCTTCATAGCTATGGGGTAGGGTGGCAAGACGGAACCTTTTTTAACCAAAATATAAATAAATAATACTTTCAATCTCCCAAAACCATGTGGAATAATATGTTATGGTATGATGAGACCAAAGTTGAACCTTTTGGCCATAATAGCAAAAGATATGTTTGGCACAAAAGAACACAGCACATCACCCAAATAACACCATCTACTGGGGAAGCATGGTGGTGGAAGCGTCATACTTTGAGGCTGGCTGTTTGTTCATCTGGAACTGGGTCTTTAATCAAGGTGGAGGGAATAATGAATCGCTCCAAATACCAGTCAATTTTTACACAAAACCTTAAGGCTTCTGCTAAAAGATGAAAAGGAATTTCACCTTTCAGCATGACAACGACCCAAAGCAAGCCTCTAGATCAACAAAGAGATGGCTTCACCAAAACAAATTCAAGGTTTTGGAATGGCCCTGCCAGAGTCCAGACCTATATCCAATTAAAAAAAAAATATGTGGGGTGATCTGAAGAGGGCTGTGCACAGAAGATGCCCAGCCAGGTGGATGTATTTAGAATGCTTTTGCAAGGGAAAATGTCAAAATATTGCTAAATCAGGATGTGCCAAACTGATATGGACTCTTACCCAAAAAGACTGAATGTTGGGATTAAAATCTATAGGTGCTTCAACTGGGTATTAGTTTAGGGTTGTGCACACTTATGCAACCATTTTATTGTAAATTTTTTAATTAATAGGTTAAATTTTTACAATAAACTTTCTAATTTATTTTGTTTTGTTTTTTTTATTTTTTTTTTTAGATTACAAAAAAACTGACATTTTAACAGGGGTGTATTGACTTTATAGCCACTGTACTGAAGAGTAAGGACATTGGAGACAGATTGCTATTGTTGTTTGACCAAACGATGCAAACATTTCCATATCAGTTTTTTCCCTTTATTTGTGTATTCCTTCTTTTTTGTTCACTTGCAAGCAGTATAGTGCTCTACTACATTAACTATTTTTTTTTTTTTTTTTTTTTTACTCATCTTAAAAGTCCAGGTGATTGCATCAGACCTGATCCAGCGCCTCCTACCTTTGGAGGGGGGACAGGGTGTGAGGGGACGGGTGTGTTTGTTAGACATTTGGATATTGATAGTTCTCCTGGAATTTTAAAACATTCTGAAGAATTTGTTAACTGCTAATCAACACCTCCATAAATGTTTTACATTTTATAACACAAATTCAGAACTTGTGTAATGGTCTACTAAAGTGTGTTAAGCCACAGGGCTTAGTGGTCATTCCATCAAAAGACAAATTTTAGGTCACATTCAATGCTACACTCGAGTGAACATTGGTGAGGTACCAACAGTGAACAAAGAAACTGATATTCAGATAAATATTATACTTTATTTGTAAGGCCAGCAGCGGCTTACCTTTGATACCACTCTCTTAATGTCTTTAGGAAGCAAATGTGAAAACTCTATCCTGCACATTGTTTCCAGATGCACTGCTACAGCTGTTAGAAAAACAAACCACACAGAACAGTGTTTTGAGAAGTCTGTTGGCTTTGACTCCTTTAACTGAACTCCTTTCCTTATTAGAATGAAATGCTCCACAGCAACATTTTTCCCCTTTGTCCGTTCAGTATGACAATCCTTCAGTCTCAGGCACGGTCACTGAGATGACTCTTTTCTTAGAATGGAGATGGTCTTGTTATTTTTATCTTATTGATTGTGCAATATATAGTTACAGGATGCCCGTAAAGGGCACTAATGAAGTCATCTGGGAGTCAGCAGGAATGTCTTTGTGCTGGAAATGCATTTTACCTTTCCTTTTTATTTGCTACTAAAAAGCTATGGTTTTACTCTATATATAAAGTCACAACATAATTGGCTGATGCACCAGACCTCAACAATAACATTTGTGGGATAATATGCTGTGTAAAAAAAAAAAAAAAACCTCTCACCAGTCATGTGTTTTTATTAACATTATAATCTTTATTGGTTGAGAAATCAGTTCAATAATTGTTTCCTTACTACACTAGTATTTTTTTGCCCCCTTTTCATGTTCTTTTGTGCTACTAATATGTTTTTTTTTAAGGTTCACATTAATGCTGCAGCCTCTAGAGAGAGACTAAAAAACACTATCAATTTTAAAGTGAAAAATATGACATTATTTTTCTTTCCCAGTATTATATGATGTTCAGTATATAGTGATCACATGTTTTCAGACATCTCTGTGCCATATGGGCTGCATGCACTTTACATATAGCATCAACACAAGCAATATGTTAGCACACAGTTGGAAATCTACAGGTACCTTGGTAGTTTTCCAAAATATCTCTGGTGTAGCTGAGGCAATACAGATGTACAGTATACTCAGTATTCCTACTATTTCTGATTGGGCTGTGGTGAGTGATATGGCTTTCAATTAATAACATAATATATGGGATCTTTTTTTGCAATAAATATATTCTATAACAATATGTAACAAATGCTTCAATGAGAGGTGATACATATTATGTAGTGTAGCCATCTGTAACAGGTGACTGATTGAGTAATTTCATTCCAGTGCTTGCTTTTTCTATGGTCAGCATGTTGCAAACACTCCAGGTTTGCTTATATGAGTTGGCTTTGTTTACTGTTTTAATATTGACTGACACATTTATTGAAGTCTGACCTAGTGCAGGCTTTTCTGAAAGTATTTGGAAGTTGGTTATGTTGTTTGGCCAGCATCTTTGACCTGTCCAGTTGCAAAGTGGGGCCTTCATGTATCGGACTTTGTCCAGCACATCCCACAGATGCTCGATCAGATTGAGATCTGGGAAATTTTGAGGCCAAGTCAACACCTTGAACTCTTTGTCATATTCCTCAGACCATTCCTGAACATTTTTTGCAATGTGGCAGGGCGCATTATCCTGCTGAAAGAGGCCACTGCCATTAGCTAACGCCGTTGTAATGAAGAGGTGTACTTGGTCTGCAACAGTGTTCAGGTAGGTGACGTGTCAAATTAACATCCACATGAATGACAAGACCCAAGGTATCCCAGGAGAACATTGCCCAGAGCATCACACTGCCTCTGCCGGCTTGCCTTCTTCCCATAGTGCATCCTGGTGCCATCTCTTCCCCAGGTAAGCACACTGCACAGGGCCATCCACATGATGTAAAAGAAAACATGATTTATCAGACCAGGCCACCTTCTTTCATTGCTCCATGGTCCAGTTCTAATGCTCACATGCCCATTGTAGGTGCTTTTAATTTTGGACTGGGGTACAGCACGGGCACTCTGACTGATCTGTCTACGCAGCCCGATATGCAGCAAGCTGTGATGCACTGTGTGTTCTGACACCTTTCTATCATAGCCAGCATTATTTTTTTCAGCTATTTGAGCTACAATAGGTGTTCTGTGGGAACTGACCAGATGTGTTAGCCTTTGCCCCCCACACCATCGGGGAGCCTTGGGCACCTTGTTGTAAGTTCTGATTGTCCTTCCTTGCATCATTTTTGGTAGGCACCAACCACTGCATAACGGGAACACCCCATAAGACCTACTGTTTTGGAGATGCTCTGGCCCAGTCATCTAACCATCACATATTGGTCCTTGTCAAAGTCGCTCAGATCCTTACGCTTGCCCATTTTTCCTGCTTGTGTCACATCAGCTTTGAGAACTGTATTCATCTGCTGCCTAACATAAATATATAATATTTAAGGCCAAGTTACAGAAAAGGTTAATTAGATGTGAATTAAGTGAGATGAAAAGTAAATGGCGTGACATGAAAAGGGAGGGAAAAAAAACAAACCTACTGTACCCAGGTGGTTGTTGACACCAAGAACAATACACAGAGAAACTGCACTGTTTGTGTCGTTTAAAAAAAAAAAAAAAAAAATTGTAGTTGAAGTGTCTCGGTGACTCGACCAGAAATCCCTTGTGTCTTTCCTGATGCCATGTGTAAGAGCAGAAGGTAATGTGTCCACATGAAGCTAATCAGCTGCAGCACACTAGTGAGTTTTTGGCACACTGCAGCTTGAGACTACATTGGTCACTTACAGCTCTAATAATCTTGCTCTAATAATGTGTTGCACAGCATTAAAAGAAGATTCCACAGTGTTTCTATAAGCTTAATTATATTTGTGTGTCTAATGTAAAATACAGAAGCTATTTAAACTTGGCAGCATAATCAGTATATAAAAGCACAGTAACTCATCACAATTTATGATTTGTAGCTGAGGTTTATGTTCGTTAGTATTCTTAGGCGTAAATTTGCACACACTAAGGAGCATGAGTAGGATACAAACGTATTTCCAAAATTACTGAATTTGCGTCAATACTGAAACAATATTTAATGTTCAATTACATGTCGACCTCAGAATAGAAAATCATAATCAGAATGAAGGTGTTTGTTGCTTTGTTGATCATCATTGCAAGTCTAATGACCAAGGGAAAGTAAGGAATCAGTAGGACTATATAACTTCTTTTTCCATATTGCTGTGAAAAAGAGCAGTGTCTATATATTCTGAAGGAATACTGGATTAAAATAACTCCTTATAGAAATGTTGAAGTTTCATTCCCATATTCAGTCCATTGTATTACAGTAGTTTGGGAGATGAACCCTAGCACTTTAATTTAAATTATAATCTCCCTGTACCCATTTTTCCAGATACGTTCCTTAAGTGTAGAGGAGCTAAGAAGACGCCTGGCATCTCTGGACCCTCAGATGGAGCAGGAGATTGAGGAGATCCACCAGCGCTACCAGGCCAAACGCCAGCCCATTCTTGATGCCATTGAGGCTAAAAAGCGACGCCAGCAGAACTTCTGAACCAGCTGAAGAAACTATTGATGATCCCTCAGCAATGTTTTACAGTCAGTTACCTATAAAGGTACCTGTGCCAGTCCCAGCTACACTTTGGGTTTTGTTGTTTGTTTGTTTTTATTTAAAATTCTCTTTGCATTTGTTGTTTTATTATTTTTAAAATCTGTTGCTGTATCTACACCACTGTTGGTACTTGATTGGTGTTACTGTTGGCTCAAAAAGCAGGGAACAATATTTTGTCATATACTGTTTGACTTACTGCACTTTTTTAAGATTTCTATTACTTTGGCATAAGTGTTGTGTATATTTTTTGTTTTTGTTTATTTGTTTTTTGTTTAAAATAGCTGTAATTAGCACAGTTCACAAAATCTAGTAGTCATAAAACAAGCTAATAATTAGATTGGATATTTTTATTAATAGGATTTTCTAAAGAAGGCAACTAAGAAAGGTCTATAGAGATATTTTTTTTAGCCAATATAAAAAGAATACAAACCATACAGCTTCTAGCTGATACACAAATGGTACAGGTTTAAATGCAAGTCTTTTTAAACACCATCTCTATCACATCTGCTGTACTGTCAAATTTTAGCTCAGTATAGGCACACCCATGAATGATTGTACAAGGTCAAAATCTAAACTGACATGGTAAAACTGGAAGTGTGTGCTTTTATTCAAGGGACCTAGAAGACCTATAATCTAGAGTTGAGGATTGAACTGCTTTACTATCCACAGCTCAATGTTCCAGTTGGACACATTCTCCATGCAGCAGCAGAACATGTTAACAGTGACTGGTCACATAGGCATAGAGACGGAGTTCTGTTTAGTAAGCAACACTTCATGCTACTTTGCAAAGATTTTATAGTTCCCTTTTAACTATTTGTAACACAGCCACAAATTGCTTGCTAGCTGTGCTACTCAAAGCATTTGGAAGGATCTGCTGAGAGGCAAGTGATGAGAGCAGTCACAACCACCTTGATACTATTACATTCAATTCCATGGTAAAATTTTTGATAACCAGATGTCCTTTAAAGCCCAAAAAGCTCAATTTCTCCTGATCATGACTTTAGTTTAAGCAGCTGTAATGTTTGAAAACACATGTCAATGAACATATTCTATATCTTGCACTCTGTAAGCTCCCTGCAAGGGCATGAGAGGAAAACTTGAGTACCCCCTTCTATTTTGGTCCTGTCTGTTAGGATATCATATTTGATATAATATACTAATTTAAAAAAAAAAAAAAAAACTAAGAGCTGCATACTTACATTTTTCCTTTAATGGTTAATGTCAGATCAGGCATAGATGAAGTTGAGGTGCTAAAATTTGGAATGTGGCTAAAATAGCCAATTTTATAATATAGTTTATTTTTAAACATTGAAAGATTTTGTATGCTGTGAGGTCCTGGTATTGTTGTAGCTGGAGTGTAACATTTCCCTGCAAATTTGACTCAGGTTTAATTGTCTCAAGATATATTTGTATGGTAATCCGTAGCTACTGTGAAAGACTTGTATATTTTATATATACACACACACACACACACACACACACACACCCCTTATTATTTTTTGGAGTTTGTTACAATCTGTAATTAAATGATAAACCTTTACAGTAGTAATGCATGTTGCTTCTTCTTTTTTTCTTTTTTAAATGCGCAATGTGAATACAGAACCAATGTCAGTACACCTCATCTGTCCTAACACTGGTAATAAACAAGGATTTTGTCCGTGCCTTAAGTTATGCAAATTCTATTTGCAAGTGTTTAAATTTGGAATTGTCAATTTGTTTTATGTGTGAATAATAAACTGGATTCATTATAATTGTTTTACCTTGTTTGATCTTTGAACATGGCTTTCTTTTGTATGAATGAAGTGGAGAAAATGCTGTCTTCTAAAATTGTCCCCAAATTGCATGAATGAACACTGAGATCTCTATTGCATTAGGTAGAACAATCTTGTGATATGTTGCATCATCTTTGGTTAAAACCCTAGAGGCAGCATCTGTTGGTAAATTGCACACAGATAAACAAAACAAAAACTGAAAGCAAAAGAAGTTAAATGCTATTTTTAAATGAGTTGCTTGCTTGCTTCTAAGATTTTGCTTCCAAGATGCATAGTTAAATGTTTAATGAAATATTTGGATGCAATTATAACACAAATTCTGTAACTGTGGTTTTGTAAACCTCAGATAACTACCAGGAGCTTAAGACTGCATCAACCTGTGGTCAGACATGACCACTGAGTTAACTCCACTGGGAGGGGTGATGTTAACCTTGTAAAATCTGGAGAAAGCAACTAATTAAAGTAGTTTGGGGAACCACGCTCTTGCCAAATCCTACACAGAGTGGGACAGGGAATCCTGGCCCAATGGGGTTTACTTGGCACTTGCAAAGAAAACTCCACCTGCAACTTGCCAAACCTTTCCCAGATTTGGGCTTCTACTTCTGGGTGCAGTTGCCACTTCTCTGGTCCATGGCAATATTGTACTGCCCCAGTGGATACGTTGCTCTCAATGTGGCCAGTTGTGGATGGGCCTGCCTTTGGAGTTTCAGTGCAAGTAAAAGAGGAGAACCTGACATTGTGCTGCCTTGGTGGTTAATGGTTAATAAGCTGACAGTCACATCTGAGGGGTTGGCAAAAACATCAGGGTCAGATAGCTAGTTGATGTATTCTGACCTTGCCAATGAGGGGAAACCACACATCCACACTCTGAGTTAGGCATCCATGAACATTATCACTCTCCAGTAGGGGACCAGTCCCAACCAGACACCTGTTAGGAACACACCTTGCATTGGAAGTGAGCCAGTGCTTGGGATCCTTTCACTGAGACAAGGACATATTTCAGCTGGTGGAGTTTTGGGCCTAGATGCAGGCTGATAACCCACTTCCTGATGCTCACGGTTCTAGCAAGTTCAGAGTTCACTGTGATTCTGAGTGCCAAAATGTGGGAGAAGAGGGTGGACGTGTTCCAGATAGCTTGCTCTTTCGTGGGAGCACAGAGTATACCAGTTGTTCCAATATGGCAGTATCCAGATGCCAGTGGCCATCAAAGAGACAATGCCACCTCCACACATCTTGAAAAAGCCTGTGGTGCTGAAGGGCAGCGGATTTTTAATGTCTTTGCTCAGAAGGGAATCCTTAAAAAAAGCATCAGTGGTTCATGGATGCATAAAATGTTTAAATGCATAGGGAAAAAATGGTACCAGGGAGCAGTTTCCTAAAGGTGCCACCTGAACAATCTGTTGGCCCTGCTGGCTTTGTTATTTTGGAACGTGTACCATCCTATTTAGGGCTTCTATGGCAGCAGGTCCAAAGAGTGACCCAGCAAGTTCCACATGGCTGATTTTCGCACATCAGACAAAGAGGATTGTGACAGCCACAGATGTTGACACATAAATTGTCAGAGCCTCTCCCCATATCCTGGCTCATGTGTCATCCACTGTCATGAGGGCAGGGCACACAGCTCTCTTACAAAGGGGCCAACTGCGGATTGGGGAAACTTTTCCAATGCAAGTAGCAGAATAGCCAACATATTGCCAGTGCTCGCAACATGATGCAACAGTGCACATTTTCACCAGGGATTAATTTCTGCAACTGAACTCGACACTTGGGGAGCACACATACAGTTGCAATCAAAATTATTCAATTCCCATTGCAAATCAGGTTTATTGACAAAATTGGCAGACTTTCAGCTGTTTGCAATGAACAAATCAAACAAAAGCATTTGAAATAGTTTCAACAATGAATGCTTCAAGTGGTTTTCCCAAATTCAACTGAAAATGCAACTTATAATAACTAGAATGAAAGTCATTATAAGCTGGAAGTCTATAAATTTTGACAATAAACCTGACTTGCAATGGGGATTGAATAATTTTGATTGAAACGGTTGTATGTCCATAGTTTGTTTGGTGAGACCACCAGCACTGTGACACAAGCATCAATGGCAGGCATATGACTGAAACCAACCTGCTTGTTCATCACATTAGCCAGAGCACATGTCATAAGGTGAGCTGTCTAAATCCCCTATGAAAGCTATCAGTAGGCCTTGTACTGTGGCTTAGCAAATTAAAGGGGCTGTTCCAGAACTGTGCATTCAGTGTTGTGGGCAACCCTACTCACACCACAGCTATTTTCAGGGTGGCTGTGACAGCTATGTAACAGCTTTGAGACCATACTGTAAGCCCATGAGAACTGGCAGGGGCAGAGCCGGATTTCTCCTAGACGCTGCAGAGGAGCTGAAATCAGCCTGTAGAACTTCTGTTTGCAGCTCATATAGCAGCTGTGGCTCAGGTGGTAGAGCAGGTTGTCCACTAATTGTATGGTTGGTGGTTGGATTCCCAGCCCACATGACTCCACATGCCAAAGTGTCCTCGGGCAAGACACTGAACCCCAAGTTGCTCCCAATGGCAAGCCAGCACCTTGCATGGCATGTGTGAGTGTGCGTTTGAATGGGTGAATGAGAAACAGTGTAAAGTGCTTTGAACCGCTAAGCTTATAAAAGTGCTATATAAGTGCAGTGCCATTTACCATCTGTGCACTTATCAGATGGGGGGGCTGGAGAAAATCCAGGTCTACTGCCAATTCCCTAGAGCTCATAGAGATGAATTTCCACTTACAAGAAGTTGAGTGAGTACTGTATCTAAATATAGGGCTAGTAATGCTAGCGATGGAAATCTGACTCAAGGCAAAGGAAGTAAAGACAGCCTATTAACTTTTTACAAATAATGGTTGCAGTATACAGTCCCCTCTGAAAGTACTGGAACAGCAAGGCTAATTCTCACTATACACTGAAGTCATTTTAGTTTGACATCAAATGATGAATATGCGATGATGGATCAGAATTTTACCTTTCATATCCTGATAGTTACATCTAGATGTGTTAAACAATTTAAAACATGGCACCTTTTGTTTGAATCCACCCATTTGTTCAAGTGATCAAAAAATATTGAAACATGACTGATAGGTATGTCTTGCTGCCCATATGTGCCCTGTTTAAAGTGATTGTTTAAACTTATTATTTAAACAATTAATAGCTCTGATTATCTACTCTTGGTTTGAGCTATAAGTTTGCCTGTGTAGACTGCATTTGTTTTTAAAAAGGATAAAACATGAAGACCAGAAAACTCTCTATGTGAGAAAAGCAAGCCATTTTTTAAATGCACCAAATGTTTGAAGACAGAATTTGTTCTAACAATACTTTGTGACTCATTATTTTTGTGTATTCTTACTGTGTATTCTTAATAGTTGAGGGAACATAATGTACTGCAAAAGTTTTTTGTTTTTTTTTTAAACAGAGAAATGACTATGAGCAGCAAGTTGGTTTACAGGTAAAACATTACAGAGATTTTGTAATGAAAATTGTTGTTAGTTGTTTTATCTGTAACCTACACCAATCATCAACAACATTATAACCACCTGCCTAATATTGTGTAGGGCTCCTTTGTACGACCAAAACAGCTCAGACCCATCAAGGCATGGGCTCCACAAGACCTCTGAAGGAGTGCTGTGGTATCTGGCACCAAGATGTTAGCAGCAGATTCTAAATCCTGTAAGTTACCAGGTAGGGTTTCTATGGACTGGGCCTGTTTGTCCAGAACATCCCACAGATACTCGGTCGGATTGAGATCTGGGGAATTTGGAGGCCAAGTCAACACCCTGAACTCTTTGTCATATTTGTCAAACCATTCATTACATTTTTTTGTAGTGTGGCAAGGCACATCCTGCTGAAAGACACCACTGCCATTAGGCAATACTGTTGCCATGAAGGGGTGTACTTGGTCTACAACAATGTTTAATGTGATATGTGTCAAAGTAACATCCCCATGAAATCCAGAACCCAAGTATTCCCAGCAGAACATTGCCCAGAGCATCACAATGCCTCTGTCGGCTTGCCATCTTCGAATAGTGCATCCTGGGGTCCTCTTGAAAACGCGATTCATCAGACAGGGCCACCTTCTTCCATTGATCCATGGACCATTTCTGATGCTCGCTTGCCTTCGGCAGTGGAAAGGGGTCAGCATGAGCACTCTGCAGCTACGCAGCCCCATATGCAGCAAGCTGTGATGCATTGTGTGTTCTGACATATATGAAGCATACAGTACCCTCTACTAATATTGGCACCCTTGGTAAATATGAGCACAGAAAGATGTGAAAAATTGTCTTTAACATTTGAATGTTAAATTTTGAACATTCTGATCTTTTGTTCAAAAAATTCACAAACATACTCTGCTCTCATGGATATCAAACAATTGCAAACACAACATCGGTTTATCCAAAAGAACATCGGTTTATAAAACATCGGTTTATCCAAATCTTTGTTAAATATAGGTGTGCAACAATTATTGGCACCCCTATGAATTCATATGAGAAAAAATATATTTTTGTATATTCCCATTGATATTTTACTTTTTAATACACCTGGGTGACTAAGAACAGGAAATTGTTCAACCATGACTTCCTGTTTCACAGAGGTATAAATATGAGTTAACACATAGGCCAAATTCTCTTAGTCATTCATAACAATGGGTATGACCAAGGAATATAACTATGATGTGTGGCAAAAGGTTGTTGAGCTTCACAAAATAGGAAGCGGCTATAAGAAAGCATTTCTACCATCAGGGCAATAATTAAGAAGTTTCAGTCAACTGGAAATGTTATGAATCAACGGAAATTGGATGTGTGTCTGTATTGTGGAAAGCTTCTGCATTTAGTTGGCTGTGCCTCAGGTGGTAGAGCGGGTTGTCTACTAATCGTAGAGTTGGCGGTTCAATTCCCGGCCCACATGACTCCACATGCTGAAATGTCCTTGGGCAAGACAAGTTGCTCCCAATGGCAAGCTAGCACCTTGCATGCCAGCTCTGCTACCATTGGTATGTGTGTGTGTGTGTGTGTGTGTGTGTGTGTGTGTGTGTGTGTGTGTGAGAGAGAGAATGGGTGAATGAGAACCAGTGTAAAGTGCTTTATAGAACCTAAGGTTAAAAAAGTCCTATATAAATGCAAACCGTTTATTGTCTCAATGCACGGTGAAGAGGATGGTTCACGTGGCCAAAAAATCTCCAAGGATCACAGCTAGAGAATTGCAGAAGTTAGTTGCGTCTTGGGGTCAGAAAGTCTCTAAAACTACAATCTGAAGTCACCTACATCACCACAAATTTTTTTAGAAGGATTTCAAGAAAAAAGCCTCTCATCCAAAAACAAACTCAAGCATCTTCAATTTTCCAGAGGCTACTGGAACTTCAAATGGGATCAGGTTCTATGGTCAGATGAAACCAAAATAGAGCTTTTTGGCAATAAACACCAAAGGTTGTTTTGGTGCACACAGAGAGGTACCATATGGAAAAGTACCTCATGCCCGTGGTTAAATATGGTGGTGGCTCTATATTGTTTTGGGGCTATTTTTTTTGCCAGAGGACCTGGACGTTTTGTTACGATACATCATGTACTTCATCAGCCCGCTTTAATTTGTAATTCATAATTGTAATTCATAACTGAATTACAATATGTCACATGACCACCTGCACCTGAATCACGGCTCTGTTAACGAGCACACTTATATATAGCCATTGTTTGCACTGCTTCCCGGTCTTACGTTTGTCTTAGGCTACCATTGTCCATGTTACCGTGTTTTGGTTCTGTTAGTTTATGTGTAGTCTGTACCACAGTGTTTTGCATCAATCTAAGTATCTTCTATGTTTTGGTTGGTTTATATAATAAAATGTTGAAAATTTGCGATTGCTTCTGCATCTACCTTTGAGACGTGACACTCATATTTACCAAGGGTGCCAATATTAGTAGAAGTTGCATTTTCAGTTGAATTTGGGGAAACCATTTGAAGCATTCGTTGTGTTAAACTATTTAATTTGCTTTTGTTTAATTTGGTCATTGCAGACAGATGAAAGTCTGTAAATTGATTTGCAATTGTATTATATATATATATATATATATATATATATATATATATATATACACATATATATACACACACACACACACACACACACACACAATCTCACAAAAGTATCTCACCCCTCACATTTTTGAAAATATTTGATTATATCTTTTCATGTGACAACACTGAAGAAATGACACTTTGCTACAATGTAAAGTAGTGAGTGTACAGCTTGTGTAACAGTGTAAATTTGCTGTGCCCTCAAAATAACTCAACACACAGCCATTAATGTCTAAAATGCTGGCAACAAAAGTGAGTACACCCCTAGGTGAAATTGTCCAAACTGGGCCCAAAGTGTCAATATTTTGTGTGGCCACCATTATTTTCCAGCACTGCCTTAACCCTCCTGGGCATGGAGTTCACCAGAGCTTCACAGGTTGCCACTGGAGTCCTCTTCCACTCCTCCATGATGACATCACGGAGCTGGTGGATGTTAAAGACCTTGTGCTCCTCCACCTTCCGTTTGAGGATACCCCACAGATGCTCAATGGGGTTTAGGTCTGGAGACATGCTTGGCCAGTCCATCACCTTCACCCTCAGCTTCTTTAGCAAGGCAGGGGTTGTTATCATGCTGGAATACTGCCCAAGTTCCCTCAATGAACTGTTGGTTTCCTCAATGAACTGCAGCTCCCCAGCGCCGGCATCACTCATGAAGCCCCAGACCATGACACTCCCACCACTATGCTTGACTGTAGGCAAGACACACTTGTCTTTGTACTGCTCACCTGGCTGCTGCCACACACGCTTGACACCATCTGAACCAAATAAGTTTATCTTGGTCTCATCAGACCACAGGACATGGTTCCAGTAATCCATATCCTTTGTCTGCTCGTCTTCAACAAACTGTTTGCAGGCTTTCTTGTGCATCATCTTTAAAAGAGGCTTCCTTCTGGGACAACAGCCATGCAGACCAATTTGATGCAGTGTGCGGTGTATGGTCTGAGCACTGACAGGCTGACCCCCCACCCCTTCAACCTCTGCAGCAATGCTGGCAGCACTCATACGTCTATTTCCCAAAGACAACCTCTGGATATGACGCTGAGCACGGCACTCAACTTCTTTGGTCGACCATGGCGAGGCCTGTTCTGAGTGGAACCTGTCGTGTTAAACCACTGTATGGTCTTGGACACCATGCTGCAGCTCAGTGTCAGGGTCTTGGCAATCTTCTTATAGCCTAGGCCATCTTTATGTAGAGCAACAATTCTTTTTTTCAGAGAGTTCTTTGCCATGTTGAACTTCCAATGACCAGTATGATTCAGTGTGAGAGGGATGACACCAAATTTAACACATCTGCTCCCCATTCACACCTGTTGTAACACTACCAAGTCACATGACACCAGGGAGGGAAAATGGCTAATTGGGCCCAATTTGGATATTTTCACTTAGGAGTGTACTCACTTTTGTTGCTAACGGTTTAGACATTAATGGCTGTGTGTTGAGTTATTTTGAGGGGACGGCAAATTTACACTGTTATACAAGCTGTACACTCACTACTTTACATTGTAGCAAAGTGTCATAACTTCAGTGTTGTCACATTAAAAGATATAATCAAATATTTACAAATACTGTGTGTGTGTGTGTGTATATATATATATATATATATATATATAGAGAGAGAGAGAGAGAGAGAGAGATAGATAGATAGATAGATACACACATTTATTTAAGGGCACTTAAGGGGCAGTTACTTAGTTACTTAAATCAATTACTGAAAGGGATTTGCTAATATTTATGGACTACATCCTGCTATTTAAGAATGTAGTGCTTTTTGTGTAGACTTTTACTTCTGACTGTGACACAATGTAGTCACGAAAGGAATTTCTTGTATGCAGACACAAACATAGATGATAATTATTCAATTCAATTCAATTCAATTCAATTTTATTTGTATAGCGCTTTTTACAATAGACATTGTCTCAAAGCAGCTTTACAGAAATATCAACACGGTATACAGATATTAAAGGTGTGAATTTATCCCAACTGAGCAAGCCACTGAGTGGCGACGGTGGCAAGGAAAAACTCCCTAAGATGTTTTAAGAGGAAGAAACCTTGAGAGGAACCCGACTCAGAAGGGAACCCATCCTCATCTGGGTAACAACAGATATTGTGAAAAAGTTCATTATGGATTTATATGAAGTCTGTATGGTGTTAAGAGCAGCCGTAGTCCCAGCAGTCTGGAATTAAAGAAGATTTGAGCTCCATCCAGAGGCTGAAAGGATCAGGATCTCTAGTATCTCCATAAATTCGTGTGGGGCTCGGCGAAAGGAGAGAGGGAGAAAGTAGAACAGAAACTAGTCAGGGTAGGCTTGAGTAAACAAATACGTTTTAAGCTTAGACTTAAACACTGAGACTGTGTCTGAGTCCCGAACACTAATAGGAAGACTGTTCCATAACTGTGGGGCCCTATAAGAGAAAGCTCTTCCCCCTGCTGTAGCCTTCACTATTCGAGGTACCGTCAGATAGCCTGCATCTTTTGATCTAAGTAGGCGTGGCGGATCATATAAAACCAAAAGGTCGCTTAGATATTGTGGCGCGAGACCGTTTAGTGCTTTATAGGTTAATAAGAGTATTTTATAATTAATGCGAGATTTTACTGGGAGCCAATGCAGTGTGGATAATATCGTTAATAATTATAGTTAATTATTTTAAATATTCAAATTTAAAACTGATTGTTTTAAAATTTTATCAGCTGCATAAAACATATCACTGAAAACTGGGTAATGTAGATGCAAGATATTTGCATTTTATTTATTACATAAGTATATATACAATATATTTTTTATTAATTTATAGTCACATTTGTGAATAAGTAGCTCTGTATCTTAAATCTGGGAAATTTGCTAATATAAAATGTATTTTTATATAAAAACTGCAACAACATTTAAGTGTTTATATAATGAATGACTAATCAACAGCTACTTGTAAGGAAAAAATAAAACACCCCCACCCCCCTAGATCCCAGCCTTTCAACAAAATTCCATCTGCAGGCAAGTAAGCAACCTAAGAGTGAGGAGACAAAGAAATGCACTAGAGTGTGAGATTGTTCCAGGATCAAAGCTTGCATTACCATTAATATGCTTTCCTTCAGAATAAACTTACCGTAACTTGAGCTGTGAGATGTGTTGGTGGGGTATATAAGGTGGGATATCTGTAATACAATACCCAAGCCATTAAGCATCTGCCTGTGCTGACACTGAAAGGAGCTGCAATGCAGGGTTTTGATGTGCAAAAGAAAGTAAAGTATGAGCAAGATATTAAGATATTTTTGTCATGCTGAGTATGTGCTGTGTAAAAGCAATAAAGAATAAATAAATTTAATAATCTAACCAAAATAACTTCAACGGAAACTGAACATAGTTCCTATAAAGAAATGTAAAATGTATGTGGGCTTTTTATGTCTGTTCACATTTGGATAGGAGACTGTAATATCAAGCAGTAATACCTCAAACATCACTTAGCAAATTGAAAGAAAAAAATAAATAAATAGAAAAATTAGCCCTTATGCTATATTTTGGCAGTATGCATATTGTCATGGTAGGACAGAACTACACCACCCATCAGCCATTATGGTTCTTGTTTTCAGGTCTTTGATTTTGTTTGCACTTTACTTAATAAAATGTCTGCATTTGCATCTGCCTTTACCTCCCAGTTGTAACAGAACTCTTGACTTACCATTAATGCAGCAGAGTTTTTCAGCATCCAAGAAGCCCTCCTGGTCTAGAACCACATGATATGGAGCAAAAGGGAAAGGGTAGGGTCCCATTACAGATCGTGGCCTTGCCATGGGCATGACTCTGTCTTCCTGCTCCACCTTAGATGTTGCTACGGCACCCGGCTCCACTTTGGACGTCGCACCGTCTTCCTACTCCACTGAGGATGTCGCTCTGCCTCCTTGCTCCACTGAGGACATCACTCCGCTGCATTACTCCACTGAGGACATTACTCCTTCCTCATGCTTCTTGGTGTATGTCAGTCCCCCCCTTGCGTTGCAGACAATGTTACTCCCCACCTCTGGCTCTGCCTGGGACTTTGCTCCTCCCACTGGCTTTGTGGTGACCAACGCTCCGCTTTGTGCTCCACCTTGGACATTGTGCCATCCCTTAGCTATGTGGAAGAGATAACTCTGCCTCACTGCCTTGTGGATGACGTCGCTTCTCCTATCACCTATGCTAAGGGTATCACTCCCAAAGAACCTTGTTGGCCTAAGGGCCCTTATCAGCTAAGAGACATCGCACGTGACTATCCAGAACCCCCCTCTTGACTGTTTCATGCTTCAGGAGCCACGCATTAAGGGGGTGTGGGTGTGGTAGGTCATGTTAGCACCAAAGGGACACAGAACTACACTACCCATCAGCCTCGGTATGTCACGTTTCACTAACCACTCACACCCGTTTCCTATTTCATTTTGATTTGCACCACTCTAAGTTCTAAGTTCTACTTTTTCAATGTCTCGTTGGCAAGCTTTTGTTATAGTTGTCATTTACCTTCATGCGTCAACAGTTCATATCCACAGTTCATGTTTATGGTTCTTGTCTTCATGTCTTTGATTGTTTTGTACTTTACTTAATAAATTGTCTGCATTTGCATCTGCCTCCACTAACATTCTGTGATATATAGAAACTGCAGAATAATGAGATATAGTCTAATTACAGTTGCAATCAAAATTATTCAACCCCCATTGCAAATCAGGTTTATTGACAAAATTGGCAGACTTTCAGCTGTTTGCAATGAACAAATCAAACAAAAGCATTTGAAATAGTTTCAACAATGAATGCTTCAAGTGGTTTCCCCAAATTCAACTGAAAATGCAACTTATAATGACTAGAATGAAAGTCATTATAAGCTGGAAGTCTGTAAATTTTGACAATAAACCTGACTTGCAATGGGGATTGAATAATTTTGATTGAAACGGTTGTATGTCCTTAGGTCTTTGTTTGGTGAGACCACCATGTTGGCTCGAATTTAGCCTATTACCCAAAAACATTTAAAATTCAACTTAGAAGCCAATACTCACATCTACCTCTGAGACCAGTTGGAGATAGAAAAAATACACCAGCCGTGAGTGAGAAGAAGCAAGGGTCCAGCTTTATTGTTTCATTCCACCACACGAGATCCACACCGATGAGAATTCTCAGAAGTGATCCCCCATACCCTGAGCTTAAGCTCCAGTATTTATACTGTATTTACACACTAGATAACCCATAGGTTTCCAGAAAAGGCCTATTTCACTTACCCATAGAATTGAAACCAGGGGTTTTACTTTACACATAAAATCAGAACTCAGGCATTTCCAACAACCCAGGAAACAAAAACCCAGTGTTTCTATTTACCTAGGTTTTCAAAAACCAGGGTTCTCTTTTACCTAGGTCTTCAAAAACCAGGGTTCTCCCTTACCTAGGTTTTCAAAAACCAAGATTCCCATTTCCCTAGGTAATAAAAATGACGTAAGCAAGACGACTAAACAACCGGGAGGGACCTTGGTCTTATCGTTATCTCGAGGGGGGGGGCAGCCACCCTTATAACTGGCTTTCTTCATGGTTCTCTAAAAATTAAGGCTTTCCTTGCGAGATGAGAATCTTCACCATCTGAATCATGAGTAAGTTATATTTTCCTTTTTTCCCCGTACTTCTCATTTATAATTTATTTTCATATTTGCACTATATTTCTTATTTTATATATATTTATACTACTTATACTACTTGTTGTGTCTACTTGCCCGCCCTTGACTGTACGAGTGTGTGTGTGTGTGTGTGTGTGTGTGTGTGTTTTTAGCACTCCTTAGCTCGTACACTTCTTTTTGACTTTTTTGACTATTACTGATCTTAAATTGCTCGTAATTCCAATCTGTCAATGTCCGCCTAATCCCGCTTCTACGTGTCAAGGTGCCCGTTTTTCCTTCTTCTCCCTTATGTTTATTTTATGACATTTTTTATCCACAACAACCAGCACTGTGACACAAGCGTCAATGGCAGGCATATGACTGAAACCAACCTGCTTGTTCATCACATTAGCCAGAGCACATGTCATAAGGTACAGGTGAGCTATCTAAATCCCCATATGAAATCTGTCAGTAGGCCTTGTAAGGTGGCTTAGCAAATTAAAGGGGCTGTTCCAGAACAGTGCATTCAGTGTTGTGGGCAACCCTACTCAAGCCACAGCTATTTTCAGGGTGGCTGTGACAGCTATGTAACTTTGAGACTACCATACTGTAAGCCCATGAGAACTGGCAGGGGCAGGGGCAGAGCCAGATTTCTCCTAGATGCTGCAGAGGAGCTGAAATCAGCCTGTAGAACTTCCGTTTGCAGCTCATATAGCAGCTGTGGCTCAGTTGGTAGAGCTGTTTGTCCACTAATCGTAGGGTTGGCGATTGGATTCCCAGTCCACATGACTTCACATGCCGAAGTGTCCTTGAGCAAGACACTGAACCCTAAGTTGCTCCCAATGGCAAGCTAGCACCTTGCATGGTAGGTGTGAGTGTGTGTTTGAATGGGTGAATGAGAAAAGCGCTTTGAACCGCTAAGGTTAAAAAAGTGCTATATCAGTGCAGTGCCATTTACCATCTGGGCACTTATCAGATAAGGGGCAGGGGGGGCTGGAGAAAATCCATGTCTACTGCCAATTCCCTAGAGCTCATAGAGATGAATTTCCACTTACAAGAAGTTGAGTGAGTACTGTATCTAAATATAGGGCTAGTAATGCTAGCGATGGAAATCTGACTCAAGGCTAAGGAAGTAATGAAAGCCTATTAGCTTTTTACAAATAATAGTTGCAGTATACATTTCCCTCTGAAAGTATTGGAACAGCAAGGCCGATTCTCACTATACACCACGATAAATTAATAAATTGGTCTGATGAATTAATAGCTGCTGTGCAGTTCAAATAGTACTGTAAGGTGCATAATAAATACATTAGGAAAGATTCTCCAGATTGCCATGTGTAGAATGCTGCAAGGTCAATTGTCTAGTTCATAAATTTGGGTGAAATAACCTTAGGCAGGTACCCTGGGTTCAGCCATAAGGTTACTTTGGAGTCATCCAGTCACCAGTGCATGCAGGGCAAGATTTATCACCAAAGCATGCAATTCTGTCACCCTTTGTGCTAAGGTGATCACCAGCAAAATGGCTGTCTGTAGGGTTCTATTGTCTTGCAATAGAAGGACTCCAATAGAAGGGGGAGATGTCATACTGGGCTCTTCAGAAATTCTGAAAAAGTTGGGACAGTAGGAAAAATGCAAATAAAAACAAAGAGGAGTGATATATGTAAATGTACTTTGACTTGTATTTAAACAAAAAAAATGATAAAGACAAGGTATTTGAGGTTATACCTAATCAACTACATAGTTTGAAATTGATGCATGCAACACATTCCAAAAAAGTTTGGACAGGGGAAATTCAGGAGTAATAGCAATGTGACAAGTTGAAATAAGAAGGTGATGTGAAACAGGTGAGGCAATCGTCTAATCATAGTACATAAGGAGTCTTCAAAAAAGGCTTAGGCCTTCAAGAGCAAGGATGGTTCAAGGCTTGCCAATCTGACAACAGATGTGTCAGCAAATAATCCAACACTTCAGGAACAACATTCCCCAAAGAGAAATTGGTAGGATTGTGGGCATTTCACCTTCTACAGTACACAATATAATTAAAAGAATCAAGGAATCTGCTCAAATCTTGGTGCATAAAGGGCAAAGCCTGATAACCACTTCTGAATACATGTGATCTCTGATCCCTTAGACATTACTGTCTTAATGACTGTCATCATGAGTCTGTAATGGATATCCTGACATGGGCTCGGGAATACTTTGGTAAACCTTTTTCAGTCGACACCATTTGCCGCTGCATCCACAGATTCAAGTTAAGGCTTTACTATGCAAAGCAGAAGCCATACATCAACACTGTCCAGATGTGCTGCCGACTTCTCTAGGTTCGTCTCATCTGAGATGGACAGTTACACAGTGGAATCGTGTTTTATGGTCCGATGAGTCAACATTTCAAATAATTTTTGGACAACTGTTGTGTTCTTCGAGCCAAATAGGAAAAGGACCTAGCTGTTATCAGCATCAGAACCAAAAGCCAACGTCTGTCATGCTATGGGGGTGTGTCAGTGCCCATGGCATGGGTAACATGCACATCTGTGAGGGCATCATTAATGCGGAAAGATATGTACACATTTTTGAGCAACATACTGTATGCTGCCATCCAGAGCAGTATAATGCCAAACCACATTCTGCCAAGATTACAAGAGTATGGTCACGTAAACAGAGTGGCTTGCCTGCAGTCCTAATCTGTCTCTGATTGAGAATGTGTGGCGCATTATGAAGCACAAAATAAGGCAATTAAGGCCCGGTACAATTGCGCAGCTAAAGAAATGCATAATGGATGAACGGGGGAAAATTACACTTGCTAAACTTAACCAACTGGTGTCTTCAGTGCCCAAATGCTTAATAAATGTTATTAAAAGAAAAAGTGATGTTACATAGTGGTAAACAGTCGACTGTCCCAATGTTTTTGGAGTGTGTTGCAGTCATAAGATTTGAATTGAGTATATTTTCAAAAATAAATTAAATTCACAAAGTAAAACATCAAATTATGTGCAAATGTGTTTTCAATATAGTACAGGGTGAGTTGAATTTCAAATGACTTTTTTGTATGTTTTTTATGCATTTTCCATACTGTTTCAACTATTTCAGAATTGGGGTTGTATCTCCTTTCATAAATTCTGTTTTGAGCTCCTAGAAAGGTGCTATTTAGTGTGCTGACGTGAGCCAAAATTGCAACCACATATACTTACAGCATACACAGGTACTTGCATTTATCCAGCTGGGCTTGCAAAAAGACTACCACTGCAGACACTGGGCAGTGCACTGGGTACAATTATTGGGGTGCACACCATTTCTGGAACCGTTCCCACTTGAGAGCATAAAAGGCCTTTACACTAGGGGCTCAAGCATTCAGAATCTTTTCCTGGATTGTTATTTCACAATTATCAAGCTACCCCCACATACATTAGCCCATGAGGCCAGTCATGGGCCAAACTCACAGCACAAATGTGGTGCACACTGGCAAGGAGTATCACAACTCATCTATGACAAGGCTGCCCTGGAGGGTATTGCCACTAGTGAGAGCAGCAGTGGGAACCAGGGTCTCTCTGGCTATTCTGGCACCACAAGTAAAACTCTGTGGTTCAATTGATGAATTCTGTTTAGCATGGGCAGCAAAGGATGTGGGAGCACATACAGTAGACCACAAGGCCAGTCATGGCTAGTGTGTCTTGTCCCAGAGAGCTCTTTGTCTCTACTAGGAAGAATGCTGGCCCAAATTTAGCCTATTACCCAAAGACACTTAAAATTCAATATAGACGCAAATACTCGCATCTGTAAACCCAGCTGGAGAGAGAAAAAAAAGACACCAGCCGTGAGTGAGAAGAAGCAAGAGTCCAGATTTTATTTCCACCTCACAAGATCCACACCAATGAGAATTCTCAGAAGTGATCTGACACCTGGAGCTCAAGCTCCAGTATTTATAATGTATTTACACAGTAAATAACCAATATATTTTAGAAAGACTATGATATCAATACCAATAGGGTTAAAAAGAGCTCATCTACATTACCATGATGTTTAAAAAAAGGCTTATCAAATTTACCATGATGTTTTTAAAGAGGTTTATCAAATTTACCATGATGTTTTGAAAGAGGACTTTCTGACTACCATTAGGATTGAAAGTGGGAGAAAGAGAAAGCAATTTAGATAGACCTTGGTCTCATGTTGTTATCTCATAATGTTATGTGTGTGCGATGGGGCCTTTGGGTGTGTTATGTCTGCACGCCCGCCCTTGACAGTACGAGAGTGTGTGTGTTTCTCAGCCTGCACTCCTCAGCTCTTATATTTCTCTGTGACTAATAAACCATAGTGTGTTACTCTTAAAGATCTTAAAGTGTGAATCCAATTTGTCAATATCCACCTAATACCGCTTCTGTGTGTCTAGATGCCTGTCATCATTTTTCCTTCTCTCCTTTACTGGAGGGGCTGGATTTGGATCTGAACACTCACTATCAGCTCACGCATCTCACTGCTGACATCATGGTGCTAATTGACGTTCTTCGCAGCAACCCCTCTGGAAATGGAAATGCGGGGTCCCCCCCTCTCAAATACAGAATCCACTCCACGAATGTGTGTACTGACGCCTCTACACAAACAGACCCTCTGCCTGACCCTCCCTCCAGCTTTCAGTCTGAGGATGATATCGCCTTCTCTGATCTGGGCTCTGACCATTCTTCCCTCTTCTCACCTGTCAGTCCGCCGTACTCTCAGTATTCTCCTTATTTCACCCTTGCTGGCTATCCCATGTCCCCAGGACGCCCCGCATTTTCTTCCCCCTACCACTCTTCTCAGGATTACACACCCACCAGTCCTGTGAATTTTCAATAAAATTACATATTACTCATACTAGATCTCCCTCGTGTTTATTTCATGTCATCTTTATCCACAACAAGAACCACTCTTGACAATGAGTTGTGTAACCCTTATTACGAGGTAGTAAGAATGTACATAGGTGTAGTAGTCTAAAGTAGTCTTAGGGGTTATCAGTAGTATGAATTTGGACCAGAATCAGAAGTTGCTAAATTGTTAAGAGCCTGGGAATTGAAGGTCAATAAAAAGAATACCACACCAGAATGACAATTTGCATAAAATGTATTAAACACACATGGGCTGGTACATACATATATACAAAACAGTTATGAAAAAAATAACAAACTAAAATAATAAAGTGCGCACGTAAATAAATCCCCTCTTAAATTCCCTTGAGCTTAGCTCGTCCTCAGTTTCACTTGCCTTTGTTGACAAGAGTTCAGTCACCAACATTGGGCCCTTTTTAGTTCGTGTTAGTGTTTGTCCTACCACCATGAAGATGAAGAAGATGATTCTGGCAATCCGTCTAAAGTCAGAGTCACAAACACGGTTGGCTCGCCACCCAGCCACCCGGACTGGGAATCTATGAATCTCTGGAAGAGCGCCTGGAACATGGGGATCTGTATCATTCCATGGAAAGGATCTCCGCACGATGTTTCCAACTCTTTACCAAAGCCTGACCTATAAATAAGGCCAGATCATTTCTCTCAATTACCATTCAGTGAATAACTGGACTGCTACAGGCTACTATAAAATAAAATGAGATAATACTTAAGTTCACCTATAATGCAATGTCAAAATCTCTCTCTCGTTGTACAACAGCTCTTATGTTTCTTCTCAGGTATCAAAACTATATGAATTTCTCTCCAGTATCCAAAGTACATTTACATCACAAACTACATCCTTCATAAAAACACACATTTCTAACCCAAGTTGCATGAAACCTTAGTAACGTTAACAGTATGAAGAATAAAACTGCATGAATTGCATGTAAACATCGATCAACTTGTATTACTTTAAATTAGGAGGCATTAAGGTGTTAGCGTGCTTATTTATCTCCCTCTGCACCGGTAACAGTGGAAAGAATGCACTAAAAATTGTACTTCTTTGACCTCCAATAAACACAATTAAATTCACAACGTTTAACATCATTATTTAACAAACTAACCATTTAGCAACAGTAGGGAAAAGTAACATGTCTTTTTATAACCCACAACCAAAATCATTAGTTGTTTTCCAAGGCATTGACCAGTAGTCCGCTAGCCTATTGTGGCTAATTACCATATTAGCATTTGAATACCTGAGAGCTCCCCATCCTCAACCGTACCAAAGGCTGAGTCCAAGAGCTGCAGGTAAGTGGTGGGGGGTGATTCAGGCCGTAGCCCTTTGACCATATCGGCTGCAGGCGAAAGTAGACATTCAAGAATTCGTCTTGAGATCTGGAGATGGGACATGCTGGGATCATTTAGAAGCAGTTCGATGTGTGAGAGTCAAGTGTCGTAATCAGCTTCATTACTGGGTCCGGGAATCTTTCCAGAAAAGGAACGAAGTCTCACTGGAGATTGCAGATGTGGCCTAACATCTTCCCTCCTTACAATATGCTCAACCACCACCTTCTGTATTTCTGCTGGGTTTATGTCGCTCACTGAAAGGGACGGAGCTTTCCCTCCATTAGTGAACAGGACTGAATCAGTGGCACTTAAGCAATTGCCTTCCAGAGGGGCATCCAAGAGTGAGACGAGGGGCTGTTGATCTTCAGGGGTATGAGGTTGAAGTGTCACAACTGGGGTCTCAACATGTGAAGGAGAGACTTCTGTAACTACGGGTTTCATAGCTTCAATATCTTCACCAATCTGAGACATCATCTCTTTCAACACCTCCCCATAGTCTTTGCCACTTAGCTTGGCTAAGCCCTTTAACTCCGTTAGGTATGTTTTTGTAACATTACTGCCAATCTGAGTAGTGTACACACTGCTTAATGCTTTTACACCGTATTTAGCACATGGATCTGCTCGAAAACTCAATGATCAGGTTTTGGTAAAATTCGGATTTGGAATCATCAACGGAAAGGGCTCTTCCGATGGAACCATACTTCTTAAGGAAGTCAACAACTTGCTCATCCTGATCCGCTACCTGGGTTACCCCACTAACGATCACTGCATTCGGAAATTTAACACCTGACTTCCGTATGAAGTCCATTTTGCATATTCTTTCAATATTGATATTCAATGTCTCTGGCTCCTGGCTGGCTCGCCACTTTATGTAACCCTTATTACGAGGTAGTAAGAATGTACATAGGTGTAGTAGTCTAAAGTAGTCTTAGAGGTTATCAGTAATATGAATTTGGACCAGAATCAGAAGATGCTAAATTGTTAAGAGCCTGAGAATTGAAGGTCAATAAAAAGAATACCACACCAGAATGACAATTTGCATAAAATGTATTAAACACACATGGGCTGGTACATACATATATACAAAACAGTTATGAAAAAAAATAACAAACTAAAATAATAAAGTGCGCACGTAAATAAATCCCCTCTTAAATTCCCTTGAGCTTAGTTCGTCCTCAGTTTCACTTGCCTTTGTTGACAAGAGTTCAGTCACCAACGTTGGGCCCTTTTTAGTTCGTGTTAGTGTTTGTCCTACCACCATGAAGATGAAGAAGATGATTCTGGCAATCCGTCTAAAGTCAGAGTCACAAACACGGTTGGCTCGCCACCCAGCCACCCGGACTGGGAATCTATGAATCTCTGGAAGAGCGCCTGGAACATGGGGATCTGTATCATTCCATGGAAAGGATCTCCGCACGATGTTTCCAACTCTTTACCAAAGCCTGACCTATAAATAAGGTCAGATCATTTCTCTCAATTACCATTCAGTGAATAAATGGACTGCTACAGGCTGCTATAAAATAAAATGAGATAATACTTAAGTTCACCTATAATGCAATGTCAAAATCTCTCTCTCGTTGTACAACAGCTCTTATGTTTCTTCTCAGGTATCAAAACTATATGAATTTCTCTCCAGTATCCAAAGTACATTTACATCACAAACTACATCCTTCATAAAAACACACATTTCTAACCCAAGTTGTATGAAACCTTAGTAACGTTAACAGTATGAAGAATAAAACTGCATGAATTGCATGTAAACATCGATCAACTTGTATTACTTTAAATTAGAGGCATTAAGGTGTTAGTGCTTATTTATCCCCCTCTGCACCGGTAACAGTGGAAAGAATGCACTAAAAATTGTACTTCTTTGACCTCCAATAAACACAATTAAATTCACAACGTTTAACATCATTATTTAACAAACTAACCATTTAGCAACAGTAGGGAAAAGTAACATGTCTTTTTATAACCCACAACCAAAATCATTAGTTGTTTTCCAAGGCATTAACCAGTAGTCCGCTAGCCTATTGTGGCTAATTACCATATTAGCATTTGAATGTCCCATCTGGGGTGCCAAATGTTGGCTCAAATTTAGCCTATTACCCAAAAACATTTAAAACTCAACTTAGAAGCCAATACTCACATCTACCTCTGAGCCCAGTTGGAGATAGAAAAAATACACCAGCCGTGAGTGAGAAGAAGCAAGGGTCCAGCTTTATTGTTCCATTCCACCACACGAGATCCACACCGATGAGAATTCTCAAAAGTGATCCCAATACCCTGAGCTTAAGCTCCAGTATTTATACTGTATTTACACACTAGATAACCCATATGTTTCAAGAAGACTATGATCTCACTACCAATAGCGTTAAAAAAGAGCTCATTTACCTTACTCTTATGTTCCAGAAAAGGCCTATTTCACTTACACATAGAATTGAAACCAGGGGTTTTAATTTACACATAAAATCAGAACCCAGGCATTTCTAATAACCCAGAAAATAAAAACCCAGAGTTTTGAATTACACAGAGAATCAGAAACCAGGATTCTCATTTACCTTAGGGGGTCAGAAACCTGGATTCTCAATTACCTAGGGAATTAAAATGACGTAGACAAGACGACTAAACAACCGGGAGGGACCTTGGTCTTATCGTTATCTCGAGGGGGGGGGGGGGCAGTTTGACCCAGCCACCCTTATAACTGGCTCTCTTCATGGTTCTCTAAAAATTAAGGCTTTCCTTGCGAGACGAGAATCTTCACCATCTGAATCATGAGTAAGTTATATTTTTCTATTTTTCCTTTATTTCTCGTTTATAATTTATTTTCATATTTGCACTATATTTCTTATTTTATATATATTTATACTACTTGAAAAGTGGTTTACTATACTTCCAACTTCTTAATATCATTACAGTTCTACTGTCCTGCATATCCTACTATTCTGTTGTTTTTTTTTAGAGTTTCTCTATTACTATAAGATATTATTAAAGTTATTCATGTGTGTGTATGAGGAAGAGAGAGTGTGTGCGTATGTTGTGTCTACTTGCCCGCCCTTGACTGTACGAGTGTGTGTGTGTGTGTTTTTAGCACTCCTCAGCTCGTACACTTCTTTCGACTTTTTGACTAACAACCCATAAAGATCTTTAAAGTGTTTCACCACTCTATCCAACTCTGACTAAAACCGCTTCTGTATGTCTAGGTGCCGGTGCCCGTCGTCAGTCCCCTCTCTCTCCGTTACTGGACCTGGATCTGGATCTGGATCTGGACACTCATTACCAGCTTGTGCATCTCACGGCTGATATCATGATGCTACTTAACTATCTTCGCAGCACCCCCCCTAAGAATAGAGATCCGGGGTTCCCCCCTCTTCTTCGGTACAGAATATACCTGGCCTCTACACAGTCAGAACCAGAACCCCCCTCTAGCTTCCAATCCGAGGATGATGTTGTCTTCTCTGATCCGGGCCCCGACCATCCGTCTCTCTTCTCACCCACCAGTCCGCCCGACTCTCAGTGGTCCGTTCACTTCACCCACCCTGATTTCCCCATGTCCCCAGGACGCACCCCATTTTCTTCCCCCTCTTACTCTCCTCCAGACTACGCACCCACCCGTCCTGTGAATTACCAATAAAATTACATTTTTACTCATACTCAGTCTCCCTCGTGTTTATTTCATGTCATTTTTATCCACAACAGAGGCATTAAGGTGTTAGTGCTTATTTATCCCCCTCTGCACCAGTAACAGTGGAAAGAATGCACTAAAAATTGTACTTCTTTGACCTCCAATAAACACAATTAAATTCACAACGTTTAACATCATTATTTAACAAACTAACCATTTAGCAACAGTAGGGAAAAGTAACATGTCTTTTTATAACCCACAACCAAAATCATTAGTTGTTTTCCAAGGCATTGACCAGTAGTCCGCTAGCCTATTGTGGCTAATTACCATATTAGCATTTGAATACAGCAGGCTCACATTAGCTATCCACCATTAGTACCTTTGCATTGCTTACCCATTAGCGCCCATTAGCATAAATGCTAGCGAACTCAGAGGCCTAGCGCCAGGTAAACAACTCACCATTTTAGCAGAATTCACTGCCTTTAGCTCCGTGACAACAGTGGATTCAGGCACAGCTCTCTGTTACTCTCTATATTACAACAAGATATAGTCAGTATAAGCAATAATGAGTACAGAACTTGTTTAATTCACTCCATGTCGTTTTTCGTCTTACCAAGTGGATAACGCAGCCTCGTATGCTCAGGTGCAAGCGCCAAAAGAACGTGCAGAGACACTAACCTAGAGGTGTAACTGTAACAGAGCCTAGTTGGCAGCTGATTGCTCAGTTCACTGCCTCATAGAGTTCACCCATTTGCTCACTTACAAATCCATCAAAGATAACAAGAAAATCAAAGTTAACCCTTTTGTGACTTGCTTAGACAGCTAAATAGTGTTTCTCATTATTAAGCCTGGGCTATAGTTGACTTAGCATTGGTAAAGAGGTTCACCAAGCTCCACTCTCTTGGCATATGTGCTGCTTCGAAAGCTGGACCTTTATGCCAACCCAGTAGGTAAATTGCTCTCAGTGAGGCTAGCCAATGAGTAATAATTGAGAAACTTCAATATATGAGGAAGAAAGCTTTTTTCAACCTCATTCCACCCTGGTGATTTATGTACTTTACAGTAACTACATTGTCCAAAGGGAACAGGATGTGACAGAGTCTCGGGACCAGGTAGCAAGATCCTCGAGGCAACCTTCAGTTGTTATAGGTTGATGTGTTTTGATCTCACATTGCAGGTGCATATACTCCCTGGGCCTCTGTGACACCACACTGCTTCCCATCCATGATGACCATCTCTCTCTGATGGAACCTACGTCTACACCTTTTTGTGTGAAAGGCTTCATGTCTCCAGAAAGCCAGGGACTGACAAACATGTGTCTCTATTGCTCAAGCCTTGAATTCAGCCAGAGGCTGATGAATCATATCTGAAAGTCCCTTAGTTCCAGCAGGTGCAAAGGAACCACTGCTGTGGCTGCAGTCAACAATTCCAGGAGCCGGAATGTAGTGGTCTGCTTACATCCTGGTCATGCCACAGACCATGGCATAAGGATGGCTCACAGCCTCATTAAATCTAGCTCTATAAGTATAAATTGTCTGTTAGGGAGCTCTTCTGTGAGTTCACACTCAGATCGAGCTTTGAGATGTATGTGAGAAGATTAACTGTGGTCAATGGCCCACTCTCTGGTGGAGGCACACAAGAGATGGTCACCTACAGTCCTCTCTGGGACTATTGAATGACAAGGCTAATTCATTTGTTTGGTGTTATAGATCAAAGACATTTGGGTTTGAGCTTCAAAAGAGTGATGTCAAAGGATGTCTGCTTTTTTTCCACTGATATTTACATCTAGATGTGTTAAACAACTGAAAACCTGGCACCTGTACTGGCAGACCACCCAATTTATAGGTGAGCAAAAGTATAGGAACAGATCTTAAAGTAAATTGAAGTAAATGAATTGCAGACAGATTGTTTCTGTAAATTTCAGAATTCATTCTGCTGTTAAATAATAATAAGTTAAATAATCAATAAAAATTAGTGAGTCTGTTCCAGAAGTAGCCATGCAAGCCCAAGCCATGACACTACCTTCACCATGTTTGACTGATGAGCTTCTGTTTTGGATCATGAGCAGATCCATTCTGTCTCCTCACTTTGGTAGAGGTTAATCTTGGTTTCAGAACTTTTGTGGCTCATCTCTGTATTTCTGTGCAAATTCCAAACTGGCCTTCTGATTCTTACTGCTCATGAGTGGTTTGCATCTTGTGGTATGGCCTCTATATTTTTGCACTTGAAGTGTTCTTCATATGTTGGATTGTGATACATTCACCTCTGCCCTGTGGAGGTTGTTGGTGATGTCACTAACTGTTGTTTTGGAGTTTTTTTTTATTCACAGCACTCACAATGTTTCTGCCATCAACTGTTGTTGTTTTCCTTGGCCAACCTGTTCCATGTCTAGGTAGTACATCAGTGGTCTTTTTTTTTCAGGGCATTCCAAATTGTTGTATTGGCTATACCCAATGCTTGTGCAATGTTTCTGATAGATTTTTCCCTCTTTTCTCAGCTTCAAGATGGCTTGCTTTTCATCCATAGACAGATCTTTGGTCTTCATGTTGGTTTATCTTTTTTTAACAACAAATGCAGTCTTCACAGGTGAAACCCACAGCTCAAACCAAGGGTATAACTAATTCTTTAAACAGTCAATTTAATAGGGCATACCTGGGCAGCAAGGTACACCTGTCAGTCTCATGTTCCAATATTGATCACTTGAAAAAAAAATGGGTGGGTTCTAAATTCTAAATGTTCTAAATTGTTTAACACATATCAATGTTAATATGCGGAAATGGAAGGTGAAATTCTGCTCTATCTTCTCAACTTTTGATCTCAAGACAAGATGTCTTCAATGTATTGCAGAAAGAAAAGAATTGGCCTTGCTGTTCAAATATTTTCAGAGGGGACTGTAAATACAGATGTATCCTGACACCTCTGACTATCAGAGATCATAAGGCAGTCTGCACACATGTCAAAATCACATAGGGCTAGAGATAGCTCAAAGGGCATAACTTTGACTTGATGTGCCCTCCTCAGGAAGGCAACTCCAAGAGGTAACTGAGTTCTGGGATGATGGGAATATGGAAGTATGCACTGTGCTGATCTGCCGATGTGCTCCAGTCTCATGGATGCATGGCATGACTTTCAAGAATTAATTAATTCCTCTCGGATTTAAATTAGGATCGAATCCGATGTTCGTTTCTCTACAAGAAAATATGTTGAGTTGAACCTCTTGTTATGCATTTTAGGGTCTTCTTTTTAGATCACATCTTTGATCAAGTGGGAATAAATTTTGGTCTGAAATTGGTGATGCATATGAACAAATAAATACGTCAATAAATAATATACAAGGTGTCCCAATTGTTTCAGTACAATAAAATGTAGCTTTATTGAAGCTCTACATGATTGCCATTGCTTTGTAAACACACAAGGAGTTGTCTCTCCCACTCACGATGAACCTGTGTTAAATGAATGTCCATCGCAACCTCGTGACAGCGAATGATTTCAATATGCTTTTCTTTTGTCTATATATATATATATATATATATATATATATATATATATATATATATATATATATATATATATATATATAAACCATACGTAAAGGACATAATACACACATGGTTTGGAGAATTATATTTATTAATACATTTATTAAGTTATTTAATGCATTATTTTATTTATGTCATATTTTGGCCAGCCTACCTTTTAAGGAAGCATAGTTAAAATGAAAACATACATACTTTCTTCATGTATTTTGAAGCCTTTTTAATGTTATAGATTTTACAGTTCAGTACAGTGTGTATTCTCTAAAATGCCTCTTAATTTGGGTATGCATAGATTAAATTATTTGCAATAAAGCAGTGTGGAGTAAACATGTATGTTTTTGTCCTGAAGCATTAATGTTGCATACAGCATAATTCAATGCAACTTAGCATATTTTAGAAATTCCCAGTGCAGTTGCATTTTAATCTTACTTCAGTGTCTCTTGCAAAAAGTATTGTGTAACAGTAACACCATAATTAGGAGTTTATATGTATGTGACAAATAAAAGCTATAGCCGCTATAACAAGGAATGTACATACATACATACATACATACATACATACATACATACATACATATAATATCTTTGTTTGTTTTTTTGTTCATGAGTGTGCATATAGATGACTAGTGGAAGCCTGTTAAACCACACCATTTAACTAGGATAACTACTGGCTGCCAATAGTCAAAATAATGCCTCGCAACATCCTCTATCCTGTAGACTTGCCAATATCAGAAAACTTTCAATTTAGGTGAATATACCTGTTCTAAACTGTTTAGCTAATGCACTGACATTTGCCAGCTAGTGGCTGGCAAATATATGGTATACATTGGTATACATTGAAATTGTAATATAAATGGTATTTATTTTTATTGATTAAGAGTAATGAGATCAAGGCCTTTAGTGTGTATATTGTTTCTACCCATCTGTGTCTTTTCAGTTGCTGCTCTGTAACCAGCCAATGTTAGCACACTAATGGTGTCTGACTGTTATACAACGTTATACATTGCAAACTCTGTTATACTGCGTGAGTCAATTAATGGATAAATGTATGAGGCTTTAATTTTTATAACTCTTCTTTAAAACCCAAAGGGACAATGATATACAGTGAGGGAAATAAGTACTGAACGTGTCAAAAAAAAAATAAATCTGTAAATATATTTCCAATGAGGCTATTCACATTATATTTTCACAAGACTTTGGTATTAACTCTAGAAATCCACAAATATAAAGAAATCCAAACTTTGAAGCCCATAAATGAAGTTATATGACACAGGAAAAAAGTATTGAACACACTAACTGAGCTGTATTTAATACTTAGTGGAGAAGCCTTTGTTTGTAATGAAGAAATTGTTCTTCCTGTATGAAGAAATTAATGACAGTCTAATTCTGACAGTCCTACAGCTGAGTCTGATGTGTCTGATGATTTACATATTGAACATTTCAATCAAAACACATACTATAAATATTCAGTTCTTACTGTGAAGCAAATGCGCCTTACTACACCCTGTTTTATCTGCGGTCTCATGCCTCTTAGCACCCTCCATCCTTTCACCTTTTATCCGGTGCGAGAAACATAAAATCTGTGTTGCTGTGTAGCCGTCGGTCTTAGACGACACCACTACGACAATATTGATCCACTCCTTTTATTACTCCTATATTACTCCTTTTAACGTCACCGCCAGTAAAAATAAACCCTTAGTAGGCGTTGATAAACCAGGTGCTACTCCATATTGTAAAGATCTTCCCTATGATCTCGCTGACCATGAAACTAATTGGTCTACTGATTGTCTGGACCCTCTGTACTCCTATCAAGAGGAAGGGTCTTTTAAAACCCCTCAGATACCGCTAACCTTTCAACAATCTGTTGGTTTACCTAAGGGTAATAAATTCGCTGTATGTTTTTATCGTGAAGTATCAAAGATCACCACCCCTTACGCATCTGCCATCCTCCCTATTATTGCAGTTCTCATTTTTATCTGCCTATTCGACCCCTGTATTTGTGCCTGTATTCGTCGTAGTATAGCCTTGGTTCAAGATTCTGTAAATACAGGTCTTTTTAGCTCTACTCCAATTGGCCATTCCAATCATGGTTCTTACCCTGAGGTGACCCGTTCGGCCCCGGCTGACATTTACATTCATAACCATGACGCCGTGGTTTCAGCGGCCTTCGATGTGGTCTCACAGACATATCATGTCTTTCCTGTGAAAGGGTGATGTTAACCTATGACTTTAGAGAATTCCTTTTGGTTTATTCTATGCTACGTTAGAATAAAAGAGAGGATTGAAAGGAAATTCTCTTATATCATGTACTCTCTTATATTATGAACTGCTATCAAATACCTATAATGAATGTATTAATTTAATTGCCTCTTTAAATAAGCTGATCAACTGCTATCCTTGATGATATTATTATGTATTTCCGTGTCAACATGACACAGGACTTATTTTGTATTATGACTATGTGCTGTGTGTTATGTTTAAATCTGTCTGACACCTGGACCAGTAGAAACCGTCCACGCACTGCTTCTTATCAATGTGTATAAATACTCTTGGTTTGCATGAATAAACTCGATGTCTATTTGAGCATGCATGTGTCCTCTTTGCTTTTACCCATCATGAGATGTTTCTTGTGTGACACCTTGGTAATAAAGAGCCTTTTCATAAACCATCAATATATTAACCCAGCTGATATTAATTTGCATAGACTGTGGGTATAATTACTTACAGATTTCAGCTGGTTCTTCGCCTTACCTTGCCTTGGAGAACTGCTTTTTCTTAGCATGTTCAATACTTTTTTCCTGTGTCATTGCACCTTATTATACATAACTTTATTTATGGAGTTTAATGTTGTGAATTCTTTATATTTCCAGATTTCTTGAGTTAATACTGATGTCTGGTGAAAATTTCATGTAAGTAACCTCAGTGGAAATATATTTACTGAAAAAAATGTTTGATACCACATTCTAAATAATATCTAGACAGACTGCCATGGTGGAAAAAATGATGTAAAGTGGCAGTCATGCAAAGCATAGTGCTAATTTTTTATATAAATATGTTTTCATAGTACATACATTTTGCCAGTAATATGCCACAATATACACTCTAAAAAATGACAAGTTAAAAAAATGGGTCATGGTTATTTTTGTCACAAAAGGGTCAGAGCCAAGGTCAGTATGTCAGTATGTCATTAAGGCCGGAATAGCTCTTAAAAATAGTCCAGAAATCTATTTAAGCCTGCAAAAAAAAATTATTTGTTAAGAGTGGGGAGTAAAATTCCTTAAGCATCTTAAGCATGACAGTTCAAGGACATGGAAAGCATCCTCAATACCCCTGACATTCAGGATTACTTTAACTTCTAATTTAGCTGCAACATAATAATAATAATAATAATAATAATAATAATAATAATAATAATAATAATAATAATAGTATAATAGTATGGATTAACAAATAAAGAACTCGGGTTAAACAAACTTTAAAATATAGGGTTTTTGAGTTTGCATGTCAGAGGTCGTAACAGCAATTTTTCCATTTTTTTTTACATTTATTAATGAACAACAGATTGCGCTTTTAAACTGATTATAGTTACATTTAATTTTATCGCACATCACAAGACTCCAATCTTTAGGACAGAGGAGCTTGTGCTTTCTGATTTCTCTGTAACAGGACAAACAGCAGTTTTTGTCATACAGAAAAAATAGAGGCTGATGAGGGAACAACTGTGTATGTATATATATATATATATATGCTACAACGTAAGTGATATTAATTGGATTAATATGTAACGTCAGTGGATAAATGATTGTAATCAACATGCAATCTCTGTTAAAAGAAACACGAAAAGATAAAACGAATAATAATACTACTACCAATAATAATTTTAAAAAATTAAAAATTTAAAATAAATAAATAAATAAACAAATAAATAAATAATAATGGGAAATGCAAGTAGACTAGGCATGTGTCACTGATTCTCCATATTTATGGGGTCTTTTCAAATTCAAATCCCAGTGGAGCCAAATAAAATACATATAGCTGAAAGTCTATTATTTTCATATACAACAACTGACTGTATTAAACCACATGCATTAAGTTTATATCAATAATGGTTTTGTCCCAGGCAGAGGTAGACTCATTGGCTGAAACTGGTAATTTTGTGATCAATCACTACAACAGAGCTATAACATCTAAAGGCAGTGATGCCAGCATATGTTATGTGGTTAGCATTTGAGTAACTGCCAGATAATCGACTAAGTATGGAAGCACTTTATTACAATTTTTTTTAAAATTTATTTATTTATTTATTTTTATAATTCACATATTTTGAGATCGAATGGCCAGCCAGATGATGCCTCAATCAGCCATTATTGCATTGTTTCCTATAGTGTTGCTAGATATATTTGATTACTGATTACCTTTATCATTTAAAAAAAGGTTCTTTATGAGTGCATCTGTTGCAATAAATCTTTATTATTAATAATTAAAATTATTGGGCGCACATCTTTTCTATCTAAAAGATGTCATCTTTTGCTTTACTTGCTTGTTTGGCCAAAGTATAGTACATTTTCTAATTTCTAAGAATGTTTTTGGCACTTAAGACCAAAATTATCCTGCTTTACATGTTTTTTATATATAACTGGCCTTGATGACTGCAAAGTCATGAATTAAATAATTTTCATGATCATCACACCTGTCAGTGAGCACTCATGTCCAGTGCGTGGGGACAATGTTATTCTGGATGAGACCACTCCCATCAGGATAAAAATATTTTGTTATTGAATAATGGTGATAAGTCAGAATAACTTTATATTGAACTTTAACCACCATTGAAGAATTCAAACAATCCACAATTACTAGTCACTCTCTAGATTCCTATTCAGATATATGTGGGTCATTCTATAATTGTGGGTACATTTGATGTCCAAGGTGATCATTTTTTTTCCTGTTTCGTTCCAATATTCAAAATTTTCCATACTGGAGTAAAGTGTAACTCACTTATATTCAGTGTAAAGGCAGTTAAAGCACAACATTTTATTGTTATTATTATTATTATTATTATTATTATTATTATTATTATTATTATTAAATATTTTATTAATAATAATAATATGTTTTACTGTAAAATTGTGATTTCTTGCTGCCTGAATTTCTTAAGTGTTTTTAAAACATATTATTATTATTATTATTATTATTATTATTATTATTATTATTATTATTATTAAACAAATCCTTTTCTAATAATTATTGTTTTGGTTCTAGGTTTTTGTGTTATTTTTAAAGCAAAAAATAAGAGGCAGTATTAAATGCATTTATAATATAATTTAGTTTGAGTGTTTTTTATTTTTATTTTAAAAAAGCTTTTCCATTCTGTTACCACCTTGTAATTCCTGTTTTATAGGGAGTTTTTATTTCTACTGCTTTGCAAGTGAGACAAAAGTAATTTTTTTCTAACTTTCTAACTTCCAGTAAAATCTTGGGTAGATAGACATTAACATACAACCCCAATTCCGAAAAAGTTGGGAGAGTATGGAAAATGCAATAAACAAACAAAAAGTCATTTTAAAATTCAGTTCAGCCTGTACTACATTTAAAACTAAATAAAAAAAATTTTTACATTGTGAATTGATTTTTTAAAATATACACTCATAGTAGTGATGACCATGAATTTTTTCATTGGTAAATTTGAAAATGTTAGATATGATTAACCCTGTAGATGATAATATAGCAATATCAGATCAAGGATTAAAATGTCCCTTAGAGAGATGAATTAACGTATTAATCCCTTCAGCAAAATTATCAACTTGTATATTAGATCCTTTACCTACTTGTTTCTTCAAACAGATTATTCTGGGAGTAATCAAACTCGTTCTAAAAATAATACATTCTTCCCTTAACACTGGCTATGTACCTAAATCCTTTAAACTATCAGTTATCAAACTGATTAAAAAACCTGACCTTGACCCCTGTCAACTGTCCAGTTATAGGCCAATATCAAATCTCCCCTTAATCTCCAAGATATTAAAAAGGTTGTAGCACAGCAGCTATGCTCGTACCTACATCGGAATAGCACTTATGAAATGTACCAGTCATCATAGCGCAGAGACAGTGCTGGTTAAAGTAGTAATTGACGTACTACTGGCCTCTGATCAGGGTTGTGTCACCTTGCTTGTGTTACTTGACCTTAGTGCAGCTTTTTATACTATTGATCATGCTATTCTCCTTGATAGATTAGAAAATGTTGTTGGCATTAAGGGAATGGCCCTTTCCTGACTCAGGTCTTATTTGATTAATAGCTATCAGTTCATAGATATAAATGGCGACTTCTCCACACATACCGAGATAAAGTTTGGTGTTCCACAAAGTTCTGTTTTAGGCCCATTGCTTTTTCTTTAGATATGCTACCTCTGAGTCAAATTATTTGTAAACATGGAATTAGCTTCCACTGTTATGCTGATGATACACGGTTGTATGTTTCAGTGAAGCCAGACAACAGACAGCAGTTTAATAAAGTTCAGGAATGTGTAAAAGACATTAGACACTGGATGCTTATTAACTTCCTTTTACTTAATTCTGACAAGACAGAAGTACTTGTACTCGGACCACATGCAGCTAGAAGTAAGCTTACTGATTACATAGTAACTCTGGATTGCCTTTCTGTTTCATCATGTGCAGCAGTAAAAGACCTTGGTGTGATTATTGACCCCATTCTTTCATTTGATGCTCATGTAGATAATATTACTAGGATAGCGTTTTTTCATCTCAGAAATATTGCTAAGATAAGAAATATAATGTCACTACATGATGCAGAAAAATTAGTTCATGCTTTTGCCACCTCTAGGCTGGATTATTGTAATTCCTTACTGTCCAGGTGTTCCAGTAGGTGCATCAACAAACTCCAGTTAGTCCAGAATGTAGCTGCAAGAGTCCTTACTAGAACTAGAAGATATGACCACATCACCCCTATCTTATCCACACTGCACTGGCTCCCAGTAAAATTTCGCATTGATTATAAAAAACTCAATTTCACATGGACATTTTCGCAGTGGTTGCTGGGACTATGGTTGATGCTTTGGCCTTAGGACTGCAATTACCACATACAATTTTGCACTCAAAGTCTCCTTTAGTGAACAGTGGATTAGTTCAACAAAACAAACTTCATATAAAAACCATAATTACATTACTTTCACACTACCCATATAAGGATGGGTTCCCTTTTCAGTCAGGTTCCTCTAAAGATACGGTACCACCCTTGCCACTGGCTTGCTCAATAGGGATAAATTCACATATTAAAATCTGTAGCCTGTGTCTATGTTTCTGTAAAGCTGCTTTGAGACAATGTCCATTGTTAAAAGCGCTATGCAAATAAAATTTAATTTAATTGAAAATTTAATTGAATTTCAATTCTGATGACAGCAACACACTCCAAAAAAGTTGGGACAGTCGACTGTTTACCACTGTGAAACATCACCTTTTATTTTAATAACATTTATTAAGCATTTGGACACTGAAGACATCAGTTGGTTAAGTTCAGCAAGCAGAATTTTGCCCCATTTATCCATTATGAATTTCTTCTTCTGCGCAACTGTACGGGGCCATCGTTACCTTATTTTGGGCTTCATAATGTGCCACACATTCTCAATGTTTCTCAAGAGACAGGTCAGGACTGTAGGCAGGCCATACTAGCACCCGCACTCTCTGCTTACGCAACCATATGTTTGTAATCCAGGCAGAATGTTGCATTTGTTGGCAGATTGGAGAGCCTCGACCCCTCCTTGCTCTTGAAGGACTAGGCCTTTTTTGGTCGATCCTTATATACTATGATTAGACGATTGCCTCACCTGTTTCACATCACCTTCTTATTTCAACTTGTCATACTTGTCGTATTAGTCCTAAATTGGACCTGTCCCAATTTTTTAGAGCGTGTTGCATACATCAATTTCAAAATAAACGTTTATCTTCAAAAAAGTATGCAGTTGATTAGGTAAAAACCTCAAATACCCTGTCTTTATAAGATTTTTGTTTAAATAAAAGTCAAAGTACATAAAAAAAACACTCCCCTTTGTTTTTATTAGCATTTTCCATACTGTCCTAACTTTTTCGGAATTGGGGTTGTAAATTATACAGAGTAACGAACAACAACATACACTATATCAAACGTAATAAACACAGAACTGCATGGGCTTTTTTTTTGGGGGGGGGGGGGGGGGGGGGGGCAAACTCTAATCAGGTCTTCATTATTTTGAGTCTTACCATTTACGTCTTGGAGTAAAGCCATTGTTGACACTGTTGTGAAGGAGTTTTTATTCACCACAGAAAGAATTCTTCTGTCACACATCATATTTGTGGTATACATGTTTTCCATGATCTTCCAGGGCTTTTGGTGTTCTGAGCTCATCAGTGCATTCTTTACTTTTAGGAATGAACTATATAGTTTATTCCACCAGATCTAATGTTTTTGCTGTTTCTCTGATGGGTCTGTTTTGATTTGATTTTTCAGCCTAATGATGGCTTGCTTGAATGGTAATGACAGCTCTTTGGACTTCATATTGAGCGTTAATAGCAACAGATTCCAAAAGCAAATGTCACATTTCAAATCAAATATAGACATTTTATTTGCTTCTTGAAAGTGAAATCATGAGGGAATAACACACCAGGCCAATTGAGCAGTCAATTATCCAATTATTCCCTTAAAAATGGGTAGACAACATATAAAAAGTGTGTAATTCCTGCAACTTTCACCAGATTTGGATGTACATACCCTCAAACTGTGCACTTTGAGCTCATATTGTTTTTTATGGTTTAATGACAAAGTCATGTGACACTATTTGCTGTGGTTGATTAGACCAAAGTAGAACATTTTGAGCATAATTCAAAACGATACATTGGCCAAATGTCTGAGACCATATTGAAATTCTCTATTTTTCTTTCTTTTTCATTTATTTATTTATCTATCTATCTATTTATTTATTTATGGAAATAAACAGAAAACTAAAAATTAAATCAAAGAAAAATAAATGTTCACCGTGACATTTGTAACGCCTTTGTACAAAAGGTCAGATATTCCATGAGCTTTATCTCTTCCACTAAAGAATGGGTTCAGACGACACTCCCATGGTTTTGCTCTAACATGAATCATCAGGTTTTATACAGCCTTCTGGAGTCCATGCCAGCTCAAGTGCAAACTGTCATTAAAGCAAATGGGAGATATACCAAATACAAAGAAATTTTCAAATTAGTGTAAATATTCTGTACAATTTTACTTTTCACACACGTTATTGCTGATAATACTTTTGTAACCAAACATTTTGTATTAAATTTGTAAAGCTTGCAAAACTTGATGTGCTATTTCTCTTCCTTAATGACTTAATTTTATAGGTTAAAAAGTTTGATCCGGGTTTTTAAGTCTGCATATTTCATAACATTTCTGTTACAGAGCTAACAAATTCTTTGGTTAACTTATATTTATTCATTAAATATGTAAGGAAAATGCATGTTTGTTTACCATGCACTGGATTTGTGAAACCCAATACAAACATATCTGAGAGAAATTCTAGAAATTTTATATTTCATTTTTTTTTGCGACATTCCAATTGTACTCGCAATTATTGATTGGCCCAAATATATGGATCAATTTATAAATTTATTATCCGGAATTTTATATCCAGAATTTATATATTTCTATAAAGCTGCTTTCTGACAATGTCCATTGCTGAAAGTGGTATACAAATAAAATTTAATTGAATTGAACCGAATTGAATATGCATACATACAAATTAACAAAAGGAGAATTATATATGTTCATGTATGATTAAGGGTATGAACTAGAGTTATATACTGTCTTGGCTTTTGTACTATTGGAGATAATGGACAAGCAAGTCTCAGAGATGATCAAGTTCTTTTCCTCTTGCAAATGGATCACTCATCTCAAACTGTGTAGAAGATGCTGAAAGCAGATTATGTACATAACTGTAATTTACAACCCCTCCTTCATTCTCCACATCTTTTTCCTCTTCCTGTTCCTCATCCTCCAAACAGTGGCTATCACCTTCAGATCCTTCTTCCTTCTCTCGTTCATGTCCCTTCTTGTTGTTGTTTCTCACTGAAGCCTCCAGAGCCTTCTGTTTGCGGTAGAAATGCGAGAACTTGTTGAAGATGATGGTAATGGGTAAGGCCACTACTAATGTGCCACCCAAGATACATCCCGAAGCTGCTAACTTTCCAGCCACTGTGACAGGCACAACATCCCCATAGCCAACAGTGGTCATACTTACTGTACCCCACCACCAGCAAGCAGGAATGGTGTCCAAACCGACATCCTCCTCATACTCTGCAGTGTAAGCCACACCAGAGAAGACAGATACACCTACAGCCAGGTACAGTAGAAGGATGCCCACCTCTCTGTAACTGTGCTAAAAGGATAGCCATGAAGCAGGAAAGAAGGTGAAATGTATGACATAACTTTTATTAAATAAGGAACATCACATTAAATAGAACTTCACCAGCTAAGAGCTTGAAAGATTGATAGAAGTAATCACAAATACTACCAGCATGTTAATGCTATTTTAAATTCCAGTATTTATTTGTTTATCTGTAGCAATGGAATTACAAAATTGCTCCTCCTTTCAAATGGTGAATGGCAAATGGTGCCATATGTAATACACAGTACATATTTTACCTTCTTAACTATAATAACATGTTGTCATCAATATGGGAGTTTATTTTGAGATTTTGAGTTAATTGCCCAGTTCTCTATAACTGACCTGTAAATATTGAACGATTCTAAGCAAAGAATTGATAGCGACATGGGAGTGTCATTGAATCAGTGCATCTATTATACAAATATATTCCAACTGACAATACACAAAAGTTGCTCTGGTATGACATCAGGCACAGGAACATTGTTTGGATTTTTAAAAACCTCAGTGTCATTGCTGGGTTGTGAGTAGTCTCCCAACCATAAATATCTAGCCAAGAGAAGTGCTATGGTGACATACTTCTCCCTGTGAATGGTAGAGGATAACTAACAAATTTGGCATGAAAATAGAGATGTTACTGTTTATAATTGTACATCTACTACATAACTAAACATGATAGGTTTGTCTAATAGAGTGGCCAGCAAGTGTACAGGATACAGGTAGGTTTAGCTTAAAAAATGGCCTGTGACCAGCTTCAAAGCAGGTGTACCTAATAAAGTGGCCATTTGGTGTATATAACTTTGGATATATAATAGTAGTTGGATATGGATGTCAAGACATTTCCAACCTGGTATCATTTTATTCTGTGTTTAGAAAGCTTAGTATAATTCATTAACAAAATTATCTTACCCGTAATGTAGCACCTAATGACCTCAGGCCTGTTGAGTGTCTGGCCAACTTCAGCACCCTGAAGATCCTCATGAGCCTAAGAACCTGAACTATTTTTCCAATGTTTTCCAGCTCTGAATCACTACCAGCAAGTAGGTCAAAAATGAGAGTGATGTAGATAGGCACCACTGAAACAATGTCAATCATGTTTAGAGGATGAAGGAAAAACTTCCGACGGTTTGGTGCAAGGAGCATACGCATTACCACTTCAAAAGTGAACCAGCAGATGCAAAAAATCTCCAAAGCTTGCATGGTTGGATCCTCAATTAGCTGACCATTATCATCATAAATCTGGTACTCTGGGATACTGTTGATGCACATGGTGGCAATTGACATTAACACAACAATGATGGAAACCAAACTGAAGAGCTTGCTTGGAATGGAATATCCTGGATTTTCCAAAGTCAACCACAGGCATTTACGTATATTACCAAAACGCATGTCCTGGAAATGTTGGATATCCTTGTTAAGATCAGATATCTCATCCACAGAAGTGTCCACACTGCTTACATCACTTTCCTCATCCCAGGACTTATGATGGCTCTCTAACCTGCGATCATGGTAGAGATAACTACAGCAACTATCCAAGAAGAACTCATTTATGCCCCAGTACTCAATCTCCTGGCAGAAGGAGAAGATGCACAGCTCTTCCATGATGTGCAGTTTTCCAGTTTGATAGAAATGGAAGACATAATGAAAGAGATTAGGGTTTCGGTCAAAGTAAAATTCCTTCTCTTGAATGTCATAGTCATCGCAAACCTGTAAAATGGCTTCCGCTGTGTCACAGGACAAAAGGCGACATAGCCGTGTGTCTGGAAACCTCTGTAGTGTGCTAGAAGGGAAACTATGCTTCAAACCACCAACGTTAATGTTAACCAGGTGGTCTTCTGGGTTCTGACCACACCCAGGAAGGTTCTTGGTCACCATATTATATTTGTCTGTAAAGGTATAAACAACAACTTGTTTAGAAACCATACTTAATAGTGATACAATCTAATGTTTTCAGAAGGTGCATTCCTTGATTTCAGTTCTGGTGTCTATCAGCACAAAAAATTAGCTTGGCAAATGTTTTCTGTACTATATTGGTAAAAGGTTTATAGACAAAGTAAAACATTTTGTAAAAGTGTGTACCAAGAACCATTTACAGTTATAGGATTTAATCAGATATTCCCATGGTTACTTGTGTAAGTCACATGCTTTACTTCTGTGTAAATCATGTACAGTGCTGTGAAAATGTACTTGCCCCATCCTGATTTCTTCTGTTTTTGTGTATATCTCATACTAAATTGTTTCAGAAATGAAAACAAAATCTAAGATAAAACAAAGGCAACAAAGGCAAAATATAGTTTATAAATGGTAATGTTATTTATTTAAGCAAAAAGTTATCCAATTCCAACTGGGCCTGTGTGAAAATGTATTTGCCCCTAGTTACTAATTCCCCAAATCTATGAAACTGCATTCATAATGGGATTCAGCTGGACTAGACACAACCAGGCCTGATTACTGCAAACCAATCAAATCAATAAAAACAGTGGTTCCTAACCTGGGGTCCGTGCCCCCCTTAAAGGGGCACCAGAGTTCATGGGGGGAGGACGTGATCTCATTTGCTTTTTGGTCAAACATGCCTAAAATGTTCCACTATGATTAAATTTAATTAATTAATACATTTTGAAATGTTACTAAAAGATTGTATGCTTCCAATGCCAAGGCCAATCTAAAAATAATAATAACGTCAATGACCCGCACTCAATCAGTTTCAGCTAGCAGCTCGGTTTTCCTGCACTCAGAGCATCACTATTTTATGAATAAAACAACAAGTCTAAGAAACATAAAGTTAAAGTAAAGAAAGAAAGGCTATATCTCATAATAAAGTAAACCAAAGAAAGTAAGGCTATATCTCAAGAGTTATCTTAACTTCAGTTTTACAGAAGGACAGCACAGGACTTGGCCAGAAGGTGCCATTTGTGGCAAGAAGCTAGGTAACAACAGCATGAAGACAAGCAATATGCAACAACACCAGGAAGCAAAACACCATGAGACTATTGGTGAAGGTCAGGATTTTTTTTAGTTGAAGAAGCAGTTGGAACTATCAAAAAGATCTACAGACATCATAAAAGCATTTGAAAGATCAGGCAGTGATTTACACAGACCCACGGAGGCGTTATTTGAGTGTTCACTATTAATTCCAAGGCTAAAATTTGGGAGAGCAGCTAATCAAACCCTGCCTGAAAATTATAGAGAGACTGTGTGTCCCACAGGTGGTGGATAAAATGAGAACCTTCCCACTCTCTGACAACACTGTCAAAGACAGGTTTGATAAAATGGCTGGAGATTGACAAAACCAGCTGCACGAGAAGCTTAGGAATGTTCCCTTTGCCATTCAGTTGGATGAAACAACAGTGTCAAATGAATCTTTACTCATCGTTTATGTGTAATATATTGACAGTGTTTACTTGAAACAAGGCATTCTTATGTCTACCAATGTAGCCACACCAACAACAGACCAAGATATGTTTATAACTATTTTTATAACTATCTCTCATCCAACAATCTGCCCTACAAGAATATTGTTGCATGCTACACTGATGGGACTGCAGCATTGATGTGCAAAAACAAGCGATTTAACAGCCTATTGAAGGAAAAAGCCCCGGGGTGCGTAATTCTCCACTGCATGCTACATCGCCAAGCATTGGCCAGTAAAAAACTTTCACGAGAAAAAATGTTCATGAGGTGCATGGCCGGGTTGCAAGGAGAAAGTCACTACTCTCCAAACAGAACATTGCTGCCCTTACGCAGTTTGCTAACAGTCATGCGGTCAGGCCAGAAGCCTATTGGAAAAATGTTTTGTGGACAGATGAGACCAATATAGAATTTTTGTTTAAATGATGTGTTATGTTTGGAGAAAGGAAAACACTTCATTCCAGCATAAGATCCTTATCTCATCTGTGAAACATGGTGGTGGTAGTATCATGGTTTTGGCCTGTTTTGCTGCATCTGGGCCAGGACAGCTTGCATCTCATTGATGGTACAATGAATACCGAATTATACCAGCAAATTATAAAGGAAAATGTCACATCTGTTCATGGACTGAATCTCGAGAGAAATTGGGTCATAGAAATGTTGTGGAAGAAACTGAAGCAAGCAGTTCATGTGAGGAAACCCACGCACATCACAGAGTTGAAGCTGTTCTGTATTGAGGAACGGTCTAAAATTCCACCAAGCCAATGTGCAGGACTGATCAACACTTATCAAAAATGTTTAGTTGCAATTATTGCTGAAAAGGGGATCACACGAGATACTGAAAGCAAAGGTTCACATACTTTTGCCACTCACAGATATGTAATTGTCGATCATTTTCCTCAATTAATAAATTACTAAGTACATTATTTTTGTCTGATTTTTTAAAATTGGGTTCTCTTTATCTACTTTTAGGGCAAATCTGATGTTTGAGGTCATATTTATGGAGAAATATACAAAATTATGAAGGGTTAACAAACTTTCAAGCCCCACTGTAGATACCAATAAGGACCAATAACGGTAATGGTAATTGTTTTAATGGTTAGCTGATGCTTTTTAATGGTATTTTTAGTGGAAACGATTAAAATTTCTGTGATGGTTTCTATTGTTTGTTTATTTTTAGCATAGAATGTTTCTGTCCTCATCTACTGTTGTTTTAATTAATCTTTGTTAGTGTAACCCATTATAGGTATAAGAGATGCACATGGCTCCCTTTCAAAGGGAACTCAACATTGCGTGAGCTTCATGCTGTGGAAAGCACCCTCGTGTGTGGCCGGAATCTGAAGCTTGTGTAACATCATACCTTTTAAAGGCCTGCCGTGATGTGGGTGATGTGGCAATTAAGCGCATTGCGTGATATGAAAAAACGGCACCTGTGAACTGCACAGTCAACCTTATCATCTTCAGCGAGACTGCATGTCAGTGGTTTGTGTAATGCTCGCAGAAAGACTCTTCATTTCCTCTCTACATTTCCTCTCTATATCCTCTCTATATGGGGAAAAGGTCGGTCGGTTCTTGGCTCACCAACTGCGTAGCTGAGCGGCTTCGCGCTCTATTGCTCAGATTATGCAGTCCAGTGGTGCATTAACGTCAGATCCTGTAGAAATTAATTAAACTTTTAAAAGTTTTTACTCCTCTTTATACACAGCTGGAGCTCCTGACAATTCAGGTAACATGGACCATTTTCTTAGAAATATTGAGTTTCCCAGAGTTGACCCTCTATTGGCATCTGAACTTGACAGCCCCATCACCTTAGATGATACCTTAACTCAATCAATTCATTGCAATCTAAGAAAAAGAAATTTCATGTTACATTGGCCCCATTACTTCTGGCTGTATTCGAGGAATCCTTAGAACTAGGTACGCTGCCACAAACATTGAGACAAGCATCTATAACTCTATTGCTTAAAGATGGACCCAACATTATGTAATTCGTACAGACATATTAGCCTCCTATATGCTGATGGCAAGATTTTAGCCAAACTTTTGGCCTCTCGTTTAGAGGGGATTGTCCCTAGCATTATTTCAGAGGAGCAAACTGGATTTATAAAAGGACGGCATTCTTTTTCTTATATTTGTACTCTACTTAGCATTATATATTCAAAACAAAACAGCAACTCCTCTGAAGTGGTCGTCTCTCTGGATGCAGAAAAGGCATTTGATAGGATAGAATGGGAATATATTTTTATGGTGCTAAAGAGGTTCGGCTTTGGGCATGGACTGATATCATGGATCCATTTACTATATGTGGAACCGCAAGCTTCCATATATACCAATGATGCTAAATCTGACTATTTTAGTTTGTCACGGGGTACGCGCCAGGGATGTCCTCTGTCTCCCTTACTTTTTGCCATAGCAATTGAGCCTCTCTCGATAATGCTTAGAACTCTTCCTGTATTTCAGGGTATAATTCACAAAGGAATTGAACATAAATTAGCCCTATAAGCTGACGACTTACTACTTTATGTTACGGATCCGATTGAATCTATTCCAGAGATAATACGCGTATTAAATGACTTTGGGAATATTTTCTGGGTATAAACTGAACCTACAAAAGAGTGAATGCTTCCCCATGAACCAATCTGGCCAAAAAATAAAACAGACTGAAATACCTTTTCATTTGGAGGATTCAAAATTCAAATATCTCGGAGTTAATGTCACCCGTTCCTATTCTGCATAAATGGCGGCAAATTTTACACCCTTAATTTCATACATGAAGTCAGCCTTTCAAAGATCGGTGGCTCTACCATTATCCCCTCTTGGTAGAATAAACATGGTAAAAATGAACATTCTTCCAAAATTCCTCTACCTTTTCCAGTCCATCCCTTTGTTTTTACCCAAATCTTTCTTCAAGAATATAGACCAATTAATCCCCTCTTTTATATAGGCAGGAAAAACTCCCAGGGTTTCCAAATTTTCACTTCAAAAGAGTTGAGTAAGTGGTGGCCTCTCATTGCCTAATTCCATGTATTATTATTGGGCGGCTAATATTCAGAAACATTGGTGCCAAAATTGGTGCTCTGGGTGCAGGCCCCCTCTCTTCCGTGCCACTTAGAAGCAAAGTCTTGTATTTCAAACTCCCTCCCTGCTATGGTGTTCTCCTCCCATCCTATACCCCTTTCACAATACACGGATAATCCAATAGTATGTACCTCCCTAAAAATTTTCTATCGGTTTCGCCGTCATTTTAAATCCATCTCGGCCTCAACCATGGCACCTGTATGTAATAACCACCTCTTTCCACCCTACTTAATAGATTCCACGTTCTCTTTTTGGGAAAAGAAGGGTCTGATTAGATTAGATTAGATTACTGTAATGCCTTACTGTCTGGATGTTTCAGTAGGAATATAAATAAGCTCCAGTTAGTCCAGAATGCAGCTGCTAGAGTCCTAACTAGAACTAGAAGATACGGCCATATCACACCAATATTATCAATACTGCATTGGCTCCCAGTAAAATCTCGCATTAACTATAAAATACTTTTATTAATCTATAAAGCACTAAACGGTCTCGCGCCACAATATCTAAGCGACCTTTTGGTTTTATATGATCCGCCACACCTACTTAGATCAAAAGATGCAGGCTATTTGACGGTACCTCAAATAGTGAAGGCTACAGCAGGGGGAAGAGCCTTCGCTTATAGAGCCCCACAGTTATGGAACAGTCTTCCTATTAGTGTTCGGGACTCAGACACAGTCTCAGTGTTTAAGTCTAGGCTTAAAACGTATTTGTATTTGTAACCTGACTAGATTCTGTTCTACTACTTCACAGTCATAATAATCTTTTTTCTCCCTCTCTCCTTTCACCGAGCCCCACACGAATTTATGGAGATACTAGAGATCCAGATTCTTTCTGCCTCTGGATGGAGCTCAAATCTTCTCTAATTCCAGACTGCTGGGACTACAGCTGCTCCTAAGGCCATACAGACTTCATATAAATCCATAATGAACTTTTTCACACTATCTGTTGTTACCCAGATGAGGATGGGTTCCCTTCTGAGTCGGGTTCCTCTCAAGGTTTCTTCCTCTTAAAACATCTTAGGGAGTTTTTCCTTGTCACCGTTGCCACTCAGTGGCTTGCTCAGTTGGGATAAATTCACACCCTTAATATCTGTATATCATGTTGATATTTCTGTAAAGCTGCTTTGAGACAATGTCTATTGTAAAAAGCGCTATACAAATAAAACTGAATTGAATTGAATCTGAAATGCTTTGAGGATCTTTTCATTAATAATGTGTTTGCAAGCTTTTCTATATTATCCTTGTCATTCAGCCTGCCTCCGTCTCACCTATTCCGTTTCTTTCAAATTAGGCATTGTGTCTCTTCCCTATTCGCTGGTTTTCCCTCCTTACCTACAAGGTCTGCATGGGAAGACGTGTTCAAGCTGAATCTTCATAAGGGTGGCATTATTTCACGGATATATGCAACGATCTGGTCACAGGACGATTCTTACAATATCAAAACCATTAGTGCTTGGGAAGAGGAATTGGGCCTGGAGCTTGACGATGATTACTGGGGCAGAGCGTTAGATAATATACATACTGCCACGTCACGTCTAATCAGGGTCACACGGCGATGCCTACATACTCTGAGCATTTGGAGTAATCCCTGGTTTGTAGCCTCGGGTCAGACTCTATGGGCGTATCCTTATCGCAAGACAGTAATGATAGATGCCTGCCTCACAGGCTGGGGCATGGTCTAAGATGGCTGTCCAGCTCACGGTCTCTGGAGAAGCCCTCATCCGGAGTGGCGTATACATTTCCTAGAAATGCGGGTCATAATTTTAGTACTGAAATTCTTACTTCCTCAATTGAAAGGTCGCCAAGTGTTAGTTGTGACAGACAACACAGCCTTGGTCTCATATATCAACCACCAAGGAGGGTTACGTTTGCACCCCCTGTTCAGGCAGGCACTAATTCTTCTCTGGGCAGAGGGAGACTTTTTGTCAGTGACTGAAATGTACATTCAGGGAAACCGGAATGTGGGGGCAAGCATCCTTTTGAGGCAGGGGATTGGAGGCTCCATCCACAAGTGGTGAAGTCCACATGGCAGAGGTTCGGCCAAGCAGATGTGGGTGTGTTCACCTCAGAGAAGACAACACACTGCCTGCTGTGGTTTGCCCTCACTGATCCCGCATCATTGGGACTGGGTGCCATGGTGCACACATGGCCATGGTAATGTCTGTACATTTTCCCACCGATCACTCTGATCCCACTAGTTCTAGCGAGAGCCAAGACCATCTATGTCTGCTTCTAGTAGCACCATATTGGCCAGCTCAAATATGGTTCTCAGAGATAATATCCCTGCTAGATGGAAGGTCCTGGAAGGTCTGTCAGGTGCCCCAATAAGCCCTTAAGAGTCAGCCTCAGAGAAGGCTTACCTTCTGACTCTAAAGGGTCTGCTGGCCCTGACATCTCTCAAGTGAGTAGGAGATCTACAATCTCTCTTTGTTGCCACTTCCTGCCTTGGATTTGCCCCTGAATTAGCCAAGGCCTGCCTATATCCTAGGCCGGATTATAATCCTTAAGTGCCTATGTCTGCTGTCCAGCCGATAGTGTTTCAGGCTTTCTGCCCTCCTCTTTTCCTCACACCGGAACAAGAGAAATTGCACCTAGAGTAAGTGCTCTCTGTACTTACATCCACCACTCTGGCCAGCAGCATAAGTCAGAGCAGCTGCTGGTCTGCTTTGGTGGCAACAGTAGAGGTAATGCTGCGTCGAAGCAGTGCATCTCTAATTGGATAATGTAAGGCACTCAGTCGCACTATGCCTCTGTGCATAAGGGTGGGTGTTCCACTATGTGGGTTGCCTCCTCGAAGGCTTTGTCCAAAGGAGCACCCTTACAGTGTATGTCTGCTGTGGCAGGGTGGTTTATGCCACCACATTCATTCAATATTACAGATGGGATATACCTTCCACCCCGGGCTCGAGTGTCTTGCAGTGACCCTTGGGCACGGATCTTTTGAACAGGCCATGCCCTCAGTATGACGGAGTGGGTATTTTCGTTCCCACAGCGTGAAGCTCACGCAATGTTGAGTTCCCTTTGAAAGTGAACATCTTGGTTACAAGTGTAGCCCTGTTCTCTGAGAAGGGAACAAGATGTGTAGTTTTGTCATACTGGGGCATGCCTGTGAATTGCATCTTCACTTCAGATAATAGAGTCTGACAGCGTGGTTCACAGGTGCTGTTTTTATATCATGCGACATTCTTATTTGCCACATCACCTGATCACGGCAGGTCTATAAATAGGCATGATGTTACACAAGCTCAGATACTGGTCTGAGTACACTCAGATACTGGTCTGAGTATGCTCAGATACTGGTCATATACAAGGGTGCTTCCCACAGTGTGAAGCTCACGCAACGTCTCGTTCCCCATCAGGGAACAGGGTTACTTGTTACATTGGTGGAAATAACAGCCCACCATCATAAGTTATTATTATGCCTATACTTAGTATGGAAACTACTGAAAATTTGAATGAAAAAAAATGGTACTATAGGTGTAAGAGAGAATACTTGCAGAGCAGAATTAAGCCTGTACCCACTATAAATTAAAAGAAAAAAAAAAAAGAGCCATTAAATTCCATGCCCACCTAAAAAATTGTGATGCAGAACCTCTCCATCACAAAGCCCTAAAATAGAGCTTATCCCAGAGGGAAGCCCCCTCAGCAGAGCTGACTTTATAATTCAAAACATGTCCAGCCAAACCCCATACCAGAACCATATAGATCAACCAAATCAAATTAATAAAATACAAAAAGAATATAATCTAAAGCACTGGACAGAAGCAACAGTCCAACCAAGTAAACACAACCAACATAAGACAGGCTGCCCCCCCACTATTTTAAACTCTTGATATCGGGGTGAACTGCATCACCTACACAGCGGCGTCTTTTTCGTTCTTCTTTTATTATTATTTTTTGCACTCGGCCTTCCAACTCTACAGTATTTAGATTTTTATTGAAGACATCGTCGTTGCATTACTTGCATTACTGATTTTGTGGACTCACTCCTCTTAAATCTACTTCGGTATTAATTTGGTTCTCTGTTTTGAGGCTCTGACTGGGTTAGAGTTTCTGTTTATTTAATTGTATTAATGTTTTTTCCTCGGCTTTACGTCCTACACTGTCATATTATTTGTTACAAGTCTTCAAAAGTTAAGGACATTATATTTGTTATTGTGCGCAGCCTGTTTATCAGACTTGAAGTCAGTAGGGGCTTTTTCTCTTAGTGGAACTTTTTGTCTTGGTAATTTTGTTGGTTAGTTCAACTTACTCTCCAAGTTGTTTTCACATTGTGGAAACATTTTATCATTTTATGGAGACTTTGGGTGTGTGTGTGTATGGGGGATTCTGAGAGTAAACCAAACATGCCAATGCTTTGAAGGATGTGAACTGGAATGGAGTAATATTAGTCAAATGTGAATCTGTTTTTAGAGGATTTAAACCAAATATGGTGAACAAATTATATTATAGAATTCACATGTATGATGTAAATGAATCACATGAATATGAATCACATGAAAATTAATCACCTGTAAATGAATCACATGAATATGAATTGTATGAAAATGAATCACATGTAAATGAATCACATGTAAATGTATCATATGAAAATAAATAAATTAATTAAATTGAACAGAGGCTGCCCCCATGGCACAAAAATTGAAATGGAATTTTTTTTTATTGCTATAATTTATCAAACATTTTTGTTTTTAAATTGTGTGAATGTGTGTACATATGTCTGTAATTTAATGTTACCAATGCTTTGGCAATGTAAAACCTTTTACCATGGCAAAAAACTACTTGAATCACTTAGAGAGAGAGAGAGAGAGAGAGAGAGAGACTCCTGTGCACGATGAGGATATAGCTGAGTTTATAATCTGGCATTGTCACATTTCTGTATATACTCAAGTATGACTGCTAACTAAATTACATTTGCTTTGTAGTCTACTGCATGTATTGGTAATGCAATAATTGATAATAGACTAATTGTTTTGTCATCACTGGACTATAGACTGCAAGCGTTAGGCTACATTAAATAAGCACACGCTATGTTAATATTAGGCTACAGAGTGCACTCTTATCTGGAGAACTCTTCCTAGGCACTTTACGCATTTAAACTGTAGTTAATCTATATTTAAAGAGAGTAGCTACTGGCCGCCAAGTTCTTAGAGAAAACATTATAACACCGATAGTATATAATATATATTCAATAGTCGTTTCCGTTAATTATCGTGCATTTCTTCGACGCGATTTATACAGACTTTTTCTTGTACCACATTCTAATGGGTTACATTGTAACAGCTACAGTATAAAAGAAACATAGGCCTGTATCATATATATATATATATATATATATATATATATATATATATATATATATATATATATATATATATATATATATATATATATATATAAATCTGTTCACTTATTGTTGTTGTTATTATTATTATTATTATTATTATTATTATTATTATAGTAACTGCCATAACTCACCGCAAAAACTGAATTCGCTGTCACACATGTAGTCACCTCCTGCTGTATCTTTCATTTCATTTTTTCCCCACGACTGATGCTCCGAATCAAGTTCCGTATTCGATGAATGAGTTTTATTAATGAGTTTCTTTCTGCTCCGTCTTTAAAGCGTGTGTCTCACCTCCAAAGAAAAAGAGACGGGATGTTTTGCCGCAAACGACGCCCTCGTAAACGGAGTGTCTCGCGCAAGGCACGTGTCCCAGAGCAGCTGTGTGTCCGGACGTTTTTTTTTTTCTTTTTTTTTTTCTTTTTAAATCGTCCCGAGTATTTGCTGTGGAACCACTGCGTAGAACTGTATAATTTTTTATTATTTAGTTCGCTGAAAATTGTTAGTGCAAGCAGAAGAGGCGATCACTCATAAGCAGAGACCATCCGTAGGTTATTAGGTTATTAAGTATTAGGTTATTATTACTTATTCATAAAGTCATTAACACTGTTATAAGCGAGCGCAAATGTGGTATTATTTAAGTGAGATAGGCTGCATAACACTGCAACATACACTCTAAAAACTGTTGAGTTAAAAAATAACCCAACCTTAACCCCACCGCTGGGTAACTATGGAACAGAACACACGCTGGGTTGGTTTGACCCAAGTGCTGGGCTTTACCATTTAACCCAGTATTCTTAGTTGTTCATTTGACCCAAACTAGTGGGTGAAATGAACTCTTTTGCTGGGTTAAGTATACTTTGGGGGTATTTCCTGTCTCATTGCCTTGCTACTTTTATATATTTAATAATAATAATAATAATAATATTAATAATTGCCTCCCCTCCCCCAGTTCAAAGACATGCATGGTAGGCTAATTGGCGTGTCCAAAGTGTCCTTAGTGTATGAATGGGTGTGTGAATGTGTATGTGATTGTGCCCTGTGATGGATTGTCACCCTGTCCAGTGTGTACCCCGCCTTGTGCCCCATGCTCCCTGGGAGGTTTCCCCGCGACACTGTAAAAGGATAAGTGGTATAGAAGATGGATGGATGGATGGATGGATGGATAATAATAATAATAATAATAATAATAATAATAATAATAATATGGATTAACAAATAAAGAAATCGGGTTAAACAAACTTTAAAATATAGGGTTTTGAGTAGTTTTTGAGTTTGCATGTCAGAGATCGTAACAGCAATTTTTCCAATTTTTTACATTTATTAATGAACGACAGATTGCGCTTTTAAACTGATTGTAGTTACATTTAATTTTATCGCACATCACAAGACTCCAATCTTTAGGACAGAGCTTTGGACAGACTTGTGCTTTCTGGTTTCTCTGTAACAGGACAAACGGCAGTTTTTGTCTCATACAGAAAAAATAGAGGCTGATGAGAGAACAACTTTGTACATATATATATATATATATATATATATATATATATATATATATATATATATATATATATATATATATATATATATATATATGTATATATATATATATATATATATATATATATATTGTTGTAGCATATATATATATATATATATATATATATATATATATATATATATATGCTACAACGTAAGTGATATTAATTGGATTAATATGTAACGTCAGTGGATAAATGATTGTAATCAACATGCAATCTCTGTTAAAAGAAACACGAAAAGAAAAAAACGAATAATAATACTAATAATAATAATAATAATATAAAAAATTAAAAATAAATAAATAAATAATAATAATAATAATAATAATAATGGGAAATGCAAGTAGACTAGGCGTGCGTCACTGATAATTGCTTTACCACCACTTCCACAAAGGACATCCCATTACTACTTCTCCATATTCATGGGGTCTTTTCAAGATTGAACCTTTTTCAGTTTCCTCTTTTCAAATTCAAATCCCAGTGGAGCCAAATAAAATACATATAGCTGAAAGTCTATTATTTTCATATACAACAACTGACTGTATTAAACCACATGCATTAAGTTTATATCAATAATGGTTTTGTCCCAGGCAGAGGTAGACTCATTGGCTGAAACTGGTCATTTTGTGATCAATCACTACAATAGAGCTCTATGGGTATAGTCACAGCCCAGGACCCATCAGCCTGAAAGTATAACATCTAAAGCCAGTGATGCCAGCATATGTTATGTGGTTAGCATTTGAGTAACTGCCAAATAATCAACTAAGTATGGAAGCACTTTATTACAATTTTTTTTTTTTTTTTTTTTTTTTTTTTTTTTTTTTTTTTTTTTTACAATTCACATGTTTTGAGATCGAATGGCCAGCCAGATGATGCCTCAATCAGCCATTATTGCATTGTTTCCTATAGTGTTGCTAGATATATTTGATTACTGATTACTTTTATCATTAAAAAAGGTTCTTTATGAGTGCATCTGATGCAATAAATCTTTATTATTAATAATTAAAATTATTGGGTGCACTTCTTTTCTGTCTAAAAGATGTCATCTTTTGCTTTACTTGCTTGTTTGGCCAAAGTATAGTACATTTTCTAATTTCTAAGAATGTTTTTGGCACTTAAGACCAAAATTGTCCTCTTTGCATGTTTTTTATATATAACTGGCCTTGATGACTGCAAAGTCATGAATTAAATAATTTTCATAATCATCACACCTGTCAGTGAGCACTCATGTCCAGTGCGTGGGGACAATGTTATTCTGGATGAGACCACTCCCATCAGGATAAAAATATTTCGTTATTGAATAATGGTGATAAGTCAGAATAACTTTATATTGAACTTTAACCACCACTGAAGAATTCAAACAATCCACAATTATTAGTCACTCTCTAGATTCCTCTTCAGATATATGTGGGTCATTCTATAATTGTGGGTACATTTGATGTCCAAGGTGATATTTTTTTTCCTGTTTCGTTCCAATATTCAAAATTTTCAATACTGGAGTAAAGTGTAACTCACTTATATTCAGTGTAAAGGCAGTTAGAGCACAACATTCTATTATTATTATTATTATTATTATTATTATTATTATTATTATTATTATTATTATTATTATTTTATATATATATTATTATTAATAATAATGAAAATGTGTTTTACTTAAAATTGTGATTTCTTGCTGCCTGAACTTCTTAACTGTTTTTAAAACATGTATTTTTTTTAAACAAATCTGTTAGATTTTCATTTATCACAATGTAAATATTTATGTCTTCAGATCTCCGTCAGCCCTTTCAGCCTGTTCTACCATTACTTCTATTAAGTTTTAGTTCTGTGCTTAGAAAGTGTGGTTCTCCTCAGACCACTTCAGATCGATCTGGGGAGCCTAAGTGAACACACACGGACACATGCATGATGCTCAAATAGACATCCGAGTTTATTCATGCAAACCAAGAGTATTTATACACATTGATAAGAAGCAGTGCGTGGACGGTTTCTACTGGTCCAGGTGTCAGACAGATTTAAACATAACACAAAGAACATAGTCATAATACAAAATAAGTCCTGTGTCATGTTGACACGGAAATACATAATAATATCATCAAGGATAGCAGTTGATCAGCTTATTTAAAGAGGTAATTAAATTAATACATTCATCATAGGTATTTGATAGCAGTTCATAATATAAGAGAGTACATGATATAAGAGAATTTCCTTTCAAAATCCTTTTCTAATAATTATTGTTTTGGTTCTAGGCTTTTGTGTTATTTTTAAAACATAAAATAAGATGCAGTATTAAATGCATTTATAATATAATTTAGTTTGAGTGTTTTTTTATTTTAAAAAAGCTTTTCCATTCTGTTACCACCTTGTAATTCCTTTTTTATAGGGAGTTTTTATTTCTACTGCTTTGCAAGTGAGACAAAAGTAACTTTTTTTCTCACTTTCTAACTTCCCGTTACATCTTGGGTGGATAGACATTAACATACAACCCCAATTCCGAAAAAGTTGGGAGAGTATGGAAAATGCAATAAACAAACAAAAAATCATTTTAAAATTCAATTCAGCCTGTACTACATTTAAAACTAAATAAAAAAATTGTTTTACTTTGTTAATTTATTTTTTAAAAATATACACACTCATAGTAGTGATGACCATGAATTTTTTCATTGGTAAAGTTGAAAATATTAGATATGATTAACCCTGTAGATGATAATATAGCAACATCAGATCAAGGATTAGAATGTCCCTTAGAGAGACAACTTAACGTCATTAATCTCTTCAGCAAAATTATCAACTTGTATACTAGATCCCTTACCTACATGTTTCTTCAAATGATTATTCTGGGAGTAATCAAACTCGTTCTAAAAATAATACATTCTTCCCTTAACACTGGCTATGTACCTAAATCCTTTAAACTATCAGTTATCAAACTGATTAAAAAACCTGACCTTGAGCCCTGTCAACTGTCCAGCTATAGGCCAATATCAAATCTCCCCTTTATCTGCAAGATATTAAAAAGGTTGTAGCACAGCAGCTATGCTCGTACCTACATCGGGATAACACTTATGAAATGTACCAGTCAGACTTTAGGCCTCATCATAGCACAGAGACAGTGCTGGTTAAAGTAGTAAATGACCTACTACTGGCCTCTGATCAGGGTTGTGTCTCTTTGTTCTGTTACTTGACCTTAGTGCAGCTTTCGATACTATTGATCATACTATTCTCCTTGGTATATTATAAAACATTGTTAGCATTAAGGGAACGGCCCTTTCCTGACTCAGGTCTTATTTGATTAATAGCTATCAGTTCATAGATATAAATGGCGACTTCTCCACACATACCGAGATAAAGTTTGGTGTTCCACAAAGTTCTGTTTTAGGCCCAATGCTTTTTCATTATATATGCTACCTCTGGGTCAAATTATTTGTAAACATGGAATTAGCTTCCACTGTTATGCTGATGATACACAGCTGTATGTTTCAGGAAAGCCAGACAACAGACAGCAGTTTAACAAAGTTTGAGGAATGTGTCAAAATTAAATCAAATGAGGCAGGCTATTTGTTGGTATCTCGAATAGTGAAGGTTATATCAGGGGGAAGAGCTTTCTCTTACAAAGCCCCACAGTTATGGAACATCCTTCCAATTAGTGATCGGGACTCAGACACAGTCTCAGTGTTTATGTCTAGGCTGAAAACATATTTGTTTACTCAAGCTTACCATGAATAGACTTGCTTTTATGCAAAGTACACAGTCTTATCCATTATGGGATAGTAAGCATACCTAACAATCTCTCCCTCTCTTTACTTCCCTCTCCCTATCTCCTTCTGTCAAGCCACACATGATATTATGGACATGCCATTGATCCTGACCCTTTCTGCTCTCCGAACCTGCCTGATCCCTAGCTTTGGGTAGAGCTCTCATCAACTGGAGGCTACATTCTGCCACTGAGGACGACTCCAAGCAGTGCAGCCTGAAGATTGCTAAGGATGTTCTCGCTTGAAGTTTTGGACCTCAATTTCACATGGACATTTTCGCAGTGGTTGCTGGGACTACGGTTGATGCTTTGGCCTTAGGACTGCAATTACCACATACAATTTTGCACTCAAGTCTCCTTTAGTGAACAGTGGATTAGTTCAACAAAACAAACTTCATATAAAAACCATAATTACATTATTTTCACACTACCCATATGGGGATGGGTTCCCTTTTCAGTCAGGTTCCTCTAAAGATAGGGTGCCACCCTCACCACCGGCTTGCTCAATAGGGATAAATTCACATACTTAAAATCTGTATCCTGTGTTTATATTTCTGTAAAGCTGCTTTGAGACAATGTCCATTGTTAAAAGCACTATACAAATAAAATTTAATTTAATTGAAAATTTTATTGAATTTCAAAACTGATGACAGCAACACACTCCAAAAAAGTTGGGACAGTCGACTGTTTACCACTGTGAAACATCACCTTTTATTTTAATAACATTTATTAAGTGTTTGGACAACTGAACACCAGTTGGTTAAGTTCAGCCATCAGAATTTTGCCCCATTTATCCATTATGAATTTCTTCTTCTGCGCAACTGTACAGGGCCTTCATTACCTTATTTTGGGCTTCATAATGTGCCACACATTCTCAATGTCTCTCAAGGGACAGGTCAGGACTGTAGGCAGGCCATACTAGCACCCGCACTCTCTGCTTACGCAACCATATGTTTGTAATCCAGGCAGAATGTTGCATTTGTTGGCAGATTGGAGAGCCTCAACCCCTCCTTGCTCTTGAAGGACTAGGCCTTTTTTGGTCGATCCTTATATACTATGATTAGACGATTGCCTCACCTGTTTCACATCACCTTCTTATTTCAACTTGTCATATCGCATATTAGTCCTAAATTGGACCTGTCCCAATTTTTTAGAACGTGCTGCATGCATCAATTTTAAAATAAACGTTTCAAAAAACTATGCAGTTGATTAGGTAAAAACCTCAAATACCCTGTCTTTATAAGATTTTTGTTTAAATAAAAGTCAAAGTGCATTTAAAAAAGACCCCCCTTTGTTTTAATTAGATTTTTCCATACTGTCCCAACTTTTTGGGAATTGGGGTTGTAAATTATACAGAGTAATGAATAACAACATACACTATATCAAACGTAATAAACACAGAACTGCATGGGCTTTTTGGGTTGTTGTTTTTTTTTTTTTTGGCAAACTCTTATCAGGTCTTCATTATTTTGAGTTTTACCATTTACGTCTTGGAGTAAAGCCATTGTTGACACTGTTGTGAAGGGGTTTTTATTCACCACAGAAAGAATTCTTCTGTCATTCATCATATTTGTGGCATATATATTTTCCATGATCTTCCAGGGCTTTTGGTGTTCTGAGCTCATCAGTGCATTCTTTACTTTTAGGAATGAAGTAAATAGTTTATTCCACCAGATCTAATGTTTTTGCTATTTCTCTGATGGGTCTGTTTTGATTTGATTTTTCAGCCTAATGATGGCTTGCTTGAATGGTAATGACAGCTCTTTGGACTTCATATTGAGCGTTAATAGCAACAGATTCCAAAAGCAAATGTCACATTTCAAGTCAAATATAGACATTTTATTTGCTTCTTGAAAGTGAAATCATGAGGGAATAACACACCAGGCCAATTGAGCAGTCAATTATCCAATTGTTTTTCTTCCCTTAAAAATGGGTGGACAACATATAAAAAGTGAATAATTCCTGCAACTTTCACCAGATTTGGATGTACATACCCTCAAACTGTGCACTTTGAGCTCATATTGTTTTTTTATGGTTTAATGACAAAGTCATGTGACACTATTTGTTGTGGTTGATTAGACCAAAGTAGAACATTTTGAGCATAATTCAAAAAGATACTTGTCAAATGTCTGAGACCATATTGAAATTCTCTATTTTTCTTTCTTTTTCATTTATTTATTTATCTATCTATTTATTTATTTATTTATGGAAATAAACATAAAAATAAAAATTAAATCAAAGAAAAATAAATGTTCACCGTGACATTTGTAACACCTTTGTACAAAAGGTCAGATATTCTATGAACTTTATCTCTTCCACTAAGAATGGGTTCAGACGACACTCCCATGGTTTTGCTCTAACATGAACCATCAGGTTTTATACAGCCTTCTGGAGTCCATGCCAGCTCAAGTGCAAACTGTCACTAAAGCAAATGGGAGATATACCAAATACCAAAAATTGAAAAGAAATGTTCAAATTAGTGTAAATATTTTGTAAAATTTCACTTTTCACACACGTTATTGCTGATAATATTTTTGTAACCAAACATTTTGTATTAAATTTGTAAAGCTTGCAAAACAGAAGCATTTTCTTCTATATTGGTCTCAGATGAGCTAATGGTACGCTAACCACTGTGTATATACTCAAATAAGCCAAATTAAGCTAATGTTATGCTAAACGCTGTGTGCAAATACTTAAATTAGCTGAAGCGAACTAACATTATGCTAACCCCTGTGTGTAAATGGTAAAATTAGCCGTGTTTGCTAATAAGCAAGCTAACATTATGCTAACCGCTATGTGTAAATACAACAATTAGCTGTGTTTGCTAGTAAGCGAGCTAACGTTCCCAATTTTATGATTTTTTTTTTTGGAGTTCGTTTACAAATTCAGTTATTTATTCCTAATGATGTGTTAATTTTTAGTACTTAGAGGACACTTTCCATTTGCATGACTTCATTTCCCTAGGGAATAATATATTAAAATTAGTGACACATTGAATTAGTTGCTTGCCAATTATGATTGTTCTTGAATTTTTCAAATAGCCAGTTATTCATTCTCATTAATAAAGTATTCAGAGGTAAATTCGGTTTGTCTGTTTTCATTTAAATCTATGTATTTCTGTAAATTTGATTCATATTGTAGATTTGAACGATGAATTAACACATTATTGCATGGTATCGTGATACTACTTGGTATCATGATACTTCAGAGGGTATAGTATTGTAAGATATGTTTATGATATCATGATAATCCTACTAACCACTTCATTTTACAATTTAATGTAAAGAAAAAAAATATATTATCTGTGTTTATTTTTTTTTTTAAATTCATATATCATGAAACTTGTGCTATTTCTCTTCCTTAATTGCTTAATTTTATAGGTTAAAAAGTTTGATCCTGGTTTTTAAGTCTGTATATTTCATAACATTTCTGTAACAGAGCTGAAAAATTCTTTGGTTAACTTATATTTATTCATTAAAAATGTAAGGAAAATGCTGTATGTTTACTACACACTGGATTTGTGAAACCCAATGCAAAAAAAAAGAAAAAAGAAAAAAAGAAATATTAAATTTCTAGAATTTCTCTCAGATGAAAGAAATTCTAGAAATGTAATATTTCTTTTCTTTTTTTTTTTTTTTGGGACATTCCAATTGTACTCACAATTATTGATTGGCCCACATATAGGGATCAATTTATAAATTTATTATCCGGAATTTTATATCCATAATTTATATATTTCTATAAAGCTGCTTTCTGACAATGTCCATTGTTGAAAGTGGCATACAAATAAAATTGAATTGAATTGAACCAAATTGAATATACATACATACAAATTAACAAAAGGAGAATTATATATATTCATGTATGATTAAGGGTATGAACCAGAGTTATATACTGTCTTGGCTTTTGTACTATTGGAGATAATGGACAAGCAAGTCTCAGAGATGATCAAGTTCTTTTCCTTTTGCAAATGGATCACTCATCTCATACTGTGTAGAAGATGCTGAAAGCAGATTATGTACATAACTGTAATTTACAACCCCTCCTTCATTCTCCACATCTTTTTCCTCTTCCTTTTCCTCATCCTCCAAACAGTGGCTATCACCTTCACATCCTTCTTCCTTCTCTCGTTCATGTCCCTTCTTGTTGTTGTTTCTCACTGAAGCCTCCAGAGCCTTCTGTTTGCGGTAGAAATGCGAGAACTTGTGGAAGATGATGGTAATGGGTAAGGACACTACTAATGTGCCACCCAAGATACATCCCGAAGCTGCTAACTTTACAGCCACTGTGACAGGCACAACATCCCCATAGCCAACAGTGAACAACCCCACCACCAGCAAGCAGGAATGGTGTCCAAACCAACATCCTCCTCATACTCTGCAGTGTAAGCCACACCAGAGAAGACAGATACACCTACAGCCAGGTACAGTAGAAGGATGCCCACCTCTCTGTAACTGTGCTAAAAGGATAGCCATGAAGCAGGAAAGAATGTGAAATGTATGACATAACTTTTATTAAATAAGGAACATCACATTAAATAGAACTTCACTAGCTAAGAGCTTGAAAGATTGATAGAAGTAATCACAAATACTACCAGCATGTTAATGCTATTTAAATTCCAGTATTTATTTGTTTATCTGTAGCAATGGAAATACACAATTGCTCCTCCTTACAAATGGTGAATGTCAAATGGTGCCTCAAAGGAAATTCTCTTTTATCATGTTCTCTTTTATGATCTGCTATCAAATACCTATAATGAATGTATTCATTTAATTACCTCTTTAAATTAGCTGATCAACTGACATCTTTAATATAGCTGACACATGTAGACTTATTTTGTAGTATGACCCTGTGTGCTGTGTGTTTTGTCTGTCTGTCTGGCACCTGCACTAGTAGAAACCGTCCACACACCGTCTTGTTTTGCATGAGAAACTGGAAGGCTCTGTGAACATTCATGTGTGTCAGTATGTGTGTTCATTCAGACTCTCCAGGCGCCTGAACTCTGGGTAAACCACACTTTCTAGCTCATAGCAGCATAGAAATAAGAGTAAAGTTAATAGAAGTAATTGTAAAACAGGCTGAAAGGGCTGATGGAGATCTGAAAACATAACCTGAGATTCCTGAGATACTTGGAAATCTAACAGTAATATGTAATACACAGTAAATATTTTCTCTTCTTAATTAAAATAACATGTTGTCATCAATATGGGAGTTTATTTTGAGATTTTGAGTTAATTGCCCAGTTCTCTATAACTGACCTGTAAATATTGAACGATTCTAAGCAAAGAATTGATAGCGACATGGGAGTGTCATTGAATCAGTGCATCTATTATACAAATATATTCCAACTGACAATACACAAAAGTTGCTCTGGTATGACATCAGGCACAGCAACACTGTTTGGATTTTTAAAAACCTCAGAGTCATTGCTGGGTTGTGAGTAGTTTCCCAACCATAAATATCTAGCCATGAGAAGTGCTATGGTGAGATACTTATCCCTGTGAATGGTAGAGGATAGCTAACATATTTTGCATGGAAATAGAGCTGTTACTGTTTATAATTGTACATCTACAACATAACTCAACATGGCAGGTTTGTTTCATAGAGTGGCCAACAAGTGTACAGGATACAGGTAGGTTTATCTTATAAAATGGCCTGTAACCAGCTACAAAGCAGGTGTACCTAATAAAGTGGCCATTTTGTGTATATAACTCTGGATATATAATAATAGTAGTTGGATATGGATGTCAAGACATTTCCAACCTGGTATCATTTTATTCTGTGTTTAGAAAGCTTAGTATAATTCATTAACAAAATTATCTTACCCGTAATGTAGCACCTAATGACCTCAGGCCTGTTGAGTGTCTGGCCAACTTCAGCACCCTGAAGATCCTCATGGGTCTAAGAACCTGAACTATTTTTCCAATGTTTTCCAGCTCTGAATCACTACCAGCAAGCAGGTAAAAAATGAGAGTGATGTAGATAGGCACCACTGAAACAATGTCAATCATGTTTAGAGGATGAAGGAAAAACTTCCGACGGTTTGGTGCAAGGAGCATACGCATTACCACTTCAAAAGTGAACCAGCAGATGCAAACAATCTGCAAAGCTTGCATGGTTGGATCCTTAATTAGCTGACAATTATCATCATAAATCTGGTACTCTGGAATACTGTTGATGCACATGGTGGCAATTGACATTAACACAACAATGATGGAAACCAAACTGAAGAGCTTGCTTGGAATGGAATATCCTGGATTTTCCAAAGTCAACCACAGGCATTTACGTATATTACCAAAACGCATGTCCTGGAAATGTTGGATATCCTTGTTAAGATCAGATATCTCATCCACAGAAGTGTCCACACTGCTTACATCACTTTCCTCATCCCAGGACTTATGATGGCTCTCTAACCTGCGATCATGATAGAGATAACTACAGCAACTATCCAAGAAGAACTCATTTATGCCCCAGTACTCAATCTCCTGGCAGAAGGAGAAGATGCACAGCTCTTCCATGATGTGCAGTTTTCCAGTTTGATAGAAATGGAAGACATAATGAAAGAGATTAGGGTTTCGGTCGAAGTAAAATTCCTTCTCTTGAATGTCATAGTCATCAAACCTGTAAAATGGCTTCCGCTGTGTCACAGGACAGAAGGCGACACAGCCGTGTGTCTGGAAACCTCTGTAGTGTGCTAGAAGGGAAACTATGCTTCAGACCACCAACGTTAATGTTAACCAGGTGGTCTTCTGGGTTCTGACCACACCCAGGAAGGTTCTTGGTCACCATATTATATTTGTCTGTAAAGTTATAAACAACAACTTGTTTAGAGACCATACTTAATAGTGATACAATCTAATGTTTTCAGAAGGTGCATTCCTTGATTTCAGTTCTGGTGTCTATCAGCACAAAAAATGAGCTGGGCAAATGTTTTCTGTACTATATTGGTAAAAGGTTTATAGACAAAGTAAAACATTTAGTAAAAGTGTGTACCAAGGACCATTTAAAGTTATAGGGTTTAATCAGATATTCCCATGGTTACTTGTGTAAGTAACATGTCTTACTTCTGTGTAAATCATGTACAGTGCTGTGAAAATGTACTTGCCCCATCCTGATTTCTTCTGTTTTTGTGTATATCTTATATTAAATTGTTTCAGAAATTAAAAGAAAATCTAAGATAAAACAAAGGCAACAAAGGCAAAATATAGTTTGTAAATGGTAATGTTATTTATTTAAGCAAAAAGTTATCCAATTCCAACTGGGCCTGTGTGAAAATGTATTTGCCCCTAGTTACTAATTCCCCAAATCCATGAAACTGCATTCATAATGGGATTCAGCTGGAGTAGACGCAACCAGGCCTGATTACTGCCAGCCCTGTTCAATCAAATCCACACTTCAAATCAATCAAAACAGTGGTTCCCAACCTGGGGTCCGCGCCCCCCTTAAAGGGGCACCAGAGTTCATGGGGGGAGGATGTGATCTCATTTGCATTTTGGTCAAACATGCCTAAAATGTTCCACTATGATTAAATTTAATTAATTAATACATTTTGAAATGTTACTAAAAAATTGTATGCTTCCAATGCCAAGGCCAATCTAAAAATAATAATAACGTCAATGATCCGCACTCAATCAGTTTCAGCTAGCAGCTCGTTTTTCCTGCAGTCAGAGCATCATTATTTTATGAATAAAACAACAAGTCTAAGAAACATAAAGTTAAAGTAAAGAAAGAAAGGCTATATCTCATAATAAAGTAAACAAAAGAAAGTAAGGCTATATCTCAAGAGTTATCTTAACTTCAGTTTTACATAAGGACAGGACAGGACTTGGCCAGAAGGTGCCATTTGTGGCAAGAAGCTAGGTAACAACAGCATGAAGACCAGCAATATGCAACAACACCATGAAGCAAAACACCATGAGACTATTGGTGAAGGTCAGGATTTTTTTGAGATGAAGAAGCAGTTGGAACTATCAAAAAGATCTACAGACATCATAAAAGCATTTGAAAGATCAGGCAGTGATTTACACAGACCCACGGAAGCATTATTTGAGTGTTCACTATTAATTCCAAGGCTAAAATTTGGGAGAGCAGCTAATCAAACCCTGCCTGAAAATTATAGAGAGGCTGTGTGTCCCACAGGTGGTGAATAAAGTGAGAACCATTCCAGTCTCTGACAACACTGTCAAAGACAGGTTTGATAAAACACCTAGAGATTGTCAAAACCAGCTGCACGAGCAGCTTAACAATGTTCCCTTTGCCATTCAGTTGGGTGAAACAACAATGTCAGATGAATCTTTGCTCATCGTTTATGTGTAATATATTGACAGTGATTACTTGAAACAAGACATTCTTATGTCTACCAATCTAGCCACACCAACAACAGACATCTTATCTGACATCTGATCTTAACAGACATCTGATCTTATATGTTTATAACTATGGACTCTTATCTCTCATCCAACAATCTGCCCTACAAGAATATTGTTGCATGCTAGACTGATGGGACTGCAGCATTGATGTTCAAAAACAAGGTATTTAACAGCATATTGAAGGAAAAAGCCCCGGGGTGCGTAATTCTCCATTGCATGCTACATCGCAAAGCACTGGCCAGTAAAAAACTTTCATGAGAAAAAAATGTTCATGAGGCTATCATTAGGAGAACACTGAACAATGGCGTGCATGGCCGGGTTGCAAGGAGAAAGTCACTACTCTCCAAACAGAACATTGCTGCCCTTATGCAGTTTGCTAACAGTCATGTGGTCAGGCCAGAAGCCTATTGGAAAAATGTTTTGTGGACAGATGAGACCAATATAAAATTTTTGGTTTAAATGATGTGTTATGTTTGGAGAAAGGAAAACACTGCATTCCAGCATAAGAACCTTATCTCATCTGTGGAACATGGTGGTGGTAGTATCATGGTTTGGGCCTGTTTTTCTGCATCTGGGCCAGGACAGCTTGCATCTCATTGATGGTACAATGAATACCGAATTATACCAGCAAATTATAAAGGAAAATGTCACATCTGTTCATGGACTGAATCTCGAGAGAAATTGGGTCATTGAAATGTTGTGGAAGAACCTGAAGCAAGCAGTTCATGTGAGGAAACCCAAGCACATCACAGATTTGAAGCTGTTCTGTATTGAGGAACGGTCTAAAATTCCACCAAGCCAATGTGCAGGACTGATCAACACTTATCAGAAATGTTTAGTTGCAGCTATTGCTGAAAAGGGAATCACACGAGATACTGAAAGCAAAGGTTCACATACTTTTGCCACTCACAGATATGTAATTGTCGATCATTTTCCTCAATTAATAATTTACTAAGTACATTATTTTTGTCTCATTTTTTAAAATTGGGTTCTCTTTATCTACTTTTAGGGCAAATCTAATGTTTTAGGTCATATTTATGGAGAAATATACAAAATTATGAAGGGTTAACAAACTTTCAAGCACCACTGTAGATACCAGTAAGGACCAATAACGGTAATGGTAATTGTTTTAATGGTTAGCTGATGCTTTTTAATGGTATTTTTAGTGGAAACGATTAAAACTTCTGTGATGGTTTCTATTGTTTGTTTGTTTTTAGCATAGAATGTTTCTGTCCTCATCTACTGTTGTTTTAATTAATCTTTGTTAGTGTAACCCATTATAGGTATAAGAGATGCACATGGCTCCCTTTCAAAGGGAACTCAACATTGCGTGAGCTTCATGCTGTGGAAAGCACCCTTGTGTGTGGCCGGTATCTGAAGCTTGTGTAACATCAAACCTATTTAAAGGCCTGCCGTGATCAGGTGATGTGGCAATTAAGTGCATTGCGTGAAATGAAAAAAGGCACCTGTTAACTGCAGTCAGCCTTATCATCTTCATTGAGACTGCATGTCAGTGGTTTGTGTAATGCTCGCAGAAAGACTCTTCATTTCCTCTCTATATTTTCAAAAAAAGAAAGAAAAATCTCTTTACTTTTCTTTCCATTTAGTGAGTGAGAGAGAATTCAGGAAGTGTGTCATGCCTGGCTCCCATTTCATGACGGGGGGGATGGACACACTTTCTGTCTGAAGTCTCTAGGGTTGGAGCATGCCAGGGCAGCACTCAAGAGGTCTGACTGTGCGCATTGTGAAAACCTTACAATCAGGCAGCTCCAGCTTGTGGCTTGCTCTCTTCTCGACCAAAGGGAGTTGGGTTTCAGAGCCTTGCGGATCTGGGCTGACCGCTGCCAAAGCAGCCAGCCGGCTCAGGTCCTGTGGATCTCGTATGGATCTGGAAGAGGAGCTGGAGATGAGCTCTGCTATAGCTCTTGTTCTGTATTCCAGGTCTGGCTCTCCACCAGATTTTGGAGCTCGCACCACGACTCCTCCTTCCATTGTGGAAAGACAAAAAAAAAACCTTCTCCTACTCTGAGGAGCCAAAAACAGAGAGCAGCTCTCAAGCATATAAAGAGCTGCTTGATTACTAAGGCAGTTGAAAAACTAAAAGAACTAGAACTAAATCTAGACTAGCCTGAGGAAGAGGAAGTGGCTTGTAGCAGGCTGGATAAGGCTGGATCTCCCCAGTGAAAATAAATCACCAGAACACTCCCCTTTTTTCCAAAAGTGCATGACGAAATATCACACTTCTAGGGAAAACCGTACACTAGCCCTATTTATAACCCCGCGACGCCGGATTATTTGCCATCATGGGGAATGAACTGCACAGCTATTAAGCTGTGCCAGAGGTGGCGGAGGCACTTGAGGGCTACCTCTCTCCATCGACAGCTCATAATTTAGGGGGGCCGGCTTGGCCATCCAAGCCATGTAAGGCCACCTCGGGATTGGTGGGCAAGGCCTATGTGGCAGCAGGTCTTGCTTGTGTGTCACTGAATACAATGGCAGTGTTGCATGCCTAACAGTCAGACTTGCTGAGTGAACTCGACATATGGTGGTGTTTAGCCAGTTTCTTCCCAGTAATGTCGAGTTCATGTTAATGTGAGGAAGGCACAGAACTTGAGTGTGGCTGCCTGCCTTCCCCCACGGAGAGCCAGGTGGACTGGGCGGCTACAGTCGCAGTCTGCTAATATGCCTGATCTGAGAATGATCTAAGAATGTTTATAACAGTAGAATGAGTTAACATCATTAAAAGACCATCTGGCAGCGTGGAAACTACTGCCAAATGTATCTCTATGGGATCTGTCTACCACAGAAAAGGGTTACCGCATGCAGCCAATTTTAGATGTGCGTCATCTGAACTGCATTCTTCGGACATAAAGGTTCAAGATGCTGACACTCAAACTTATTGTTCCATAGATTCATTTCGAGGACTGGTTTGTGACGATAGATCTAAAAGACGCATATTTCCACATAGAAACATCGCCCATCACAGGAAGTTCCTGAGGTTCATGTTTGGAGGCAACTCGTATCAATATTGGGTTTTTCCTTTGGGCTAGCTCTATCCCCTCACGCTTTCACAAAGTGCATGGATGCCATTCTGACTCCCTTTTGTTTCCAGGGCACTAAACTACCAGGATGACTGGTTAATTCTAGCATGATCCAGGGAACTGGCGATTCAACATCAAGATGTTGTTCTTACCCACATGAAGGGCTTGGAGCTCAGGTTGAACCTCAAGAAAAGTATGCTTTCTCCAGTTCAGGGGATGACTTTTCAGGGTTTATATGGGATTCTACTACGTTAAGGGAATTTCTATCCCCAACATGCTTAGGGTCAATCTTATCAACATTGAGCAAGATAAAGCTGGATCTGGGCATCTGCTCCAGTCTCTACGAGAAACTGTTGAGTCTTATGGCAGCAGCAGCCAATGTCATACGATTGAGCCTATTGCGCATGAAACTAATAGGTGGACATAAACGCAACTCGATGGTGAGATGACTAGCTAAATTGCAGGGTAATTGCCACTGTTAAGAAAAAGAAAATGGATAGCTTGTTCACTTATTTTTTATATTGGTCTCCAAGTTTGTACAGCAATGTAATATAGCTTTGACTGAAATAGATTAATAGTAAAACAGGGGTAGGGGTAGGAGGTAATGCCATACCCCCTACCCTCATAATGTTACCCCACAAGAGATTACTGGTAGCTAATAAAAAAATAAATTTTTAGGTAACAAAGTATGCAGTAATCTTGTGGTGTAACTTTATTAAAGTAAGGGGGCATAGCATTTTTAAGCTATGTTTTAAATCTAGTTAATGCAGCTAGCTAGTTTAAAAGGACACGGGAATGCTTAACATGAAAATTTATTTCTCCTTGGATGCATGTCACAGGTGCATTTTCTCGAACAATTATCAAGCTCTCGAAGGGGGGGATTATGGGTCTCATTTGCACTACAGAACTGGACAGTCATTAAGGTTATGTAAGGGTTTTTTTTTGCCACTTTTTATTTTCATTACATTCATTTCATTCATGTCATGCAGCACAGCAAGTTGAAGGTTATTTCTAGCATTTTTTAAAATACCCTCGAAATTATTATTTTTTAAATGCCTATAAAACAGATCTCAAAAATAAAATATATCCCTTTAAATGACTTTATGAAGAAGTCATTACATTTTTGGTCAAAAAAATAACTTGCTAGCCTGTTAGCTATATAATGTTTCACAGAATTTAAAACACTAACCACCCCCCTTATCAAAGACTGTATTTTTAACAGTGAAATAAGCTTGCTGTTACCACAACTTATTAAAAAATATAGGTAAATGTTCATATTAACTTACCATAAAATAGCATAAAAAACCCAACTAGCTGTTGAGCTGTGAATGAACCCCTTACAGCATATTGGACACAGCATGAACAACCCAACAGTATGTTTACAGTACACCAAACCACCCAGAATTATGACCCAGCACAATCAACCCAACAATGTGTTTACAGAAACAACCCAGCACATTTTTGAGTATAATAACATGAAATATAAAATTATATATTTTCAAACAATAAATATAAAGTAAGTATAATTTTATAACCTAAATGATGAAATAGCAGTACTTGATAGAGGGCTGTCCTGTTCTTGTCGATTCAATTCAATAGGTGTAGAGAGGATGAACGAAACTACCCCATACAGTTTGAGGTACGCCCAAAAGCACCACTTGTCCCACTATGTTTTGCACATACAGCGCCCTCCGATAATATTGGTACCCTTGGTAAATATGAGCAAAGAAGGCTGTGAAAAATGGTCTTTATTGTTAAAGCTTTTGATCTTTTGTTAAAAAATTCACAAAAATACTCTACTCTCATGGATATCAACCAATTGCAAACACAACATGGGTTCATATAAAAAACTGTTAAATATGTGTGGCACAATTATTGGCATCCTTTTAGTGAATAATTGTTGCTACCTCCTTTGCAAAGATGACAGCTCCGAGTATTCTTCTATAATGCCTGATGAGGTTGGAGAACATTTGGCAAAGGTTCGGAGACCATTCCTCTATACAGACTCTTTCCAGGTCCTACAAATTTTGAGTTCCACGCTGGTGGACTCTCCTCTTCTGTTCGCCCCAAAGGTTTTCTATGGGGTTTGAGTCAGGGGACTGGGATGGTCATGGCAAGACCTTGAATTTGTGGTGAGTAAACCATTTTTATGTTGATTTTGATGTATGTTTTGGATAATGGCCCATTTTAAGCTTTCTTGCAGAGGCAGTCAGGTGTTCATTTAATATCTTTTAATATTTGATAGCGTCCATGATGCCATGCATCCATAACAAAATGTCATGGTCCTCTGGCACAATAATAGCCCCAAAACATTAAAGACCCACCACCATATTTAACCATGGGTATGAGGTACTTTTCCATATGGCTACCTCTCTGTGTGCTCCAAAACCAGCTCTCGTGTTTATTGCCAAAAAGCTCTTTTTTGGCATCTGACCATAGAACCTCATCCCATTTGAAGTTCCAGTAGTGTCTGGCAAACTGAACACGCTCGAGTTTGTTTTTGGATGAGAGTAGAGGCCTTTTTCTGGAAACCCTTCCAAACAACTTGTGGTGATATAGGTGACTTCAGACTGTAGTTTTGGAGACTTTCTGAGCCCCAGATGCAACTAACTTCTGCAGTTCTCCAGCTGTGATCTTTGGAGATTTTTTGGCCACTCAAACCATCCTCTTCACATTGTGTTGAGACAATATAGACACACATCTTCTTTCATGTTGATTCGTAACATTTCCAGTTGACTGGAACTTCTCAATTATTCCTCTGATGGTGGAAACAGGCTTATATTTTCTTATAGTCACTTCCTATTTTGTGAAGCTCAGCAACCTTTTGGCATACATCACAGCTACATTCCTTGGTCTTACCCATTGTGATGAATGACTAAAGGAATTTGGCCTGTGTTACATCATTTATATATATATATATATATATATATATATATATATATATATATATATATATATATATATTTATAAGTCATGGTTGAACAATTTCCTGTTCCTAGTCACCAGGTGTACTTAAAAAATGTAAAAATCTATATGGGAATATACTTCAAACATATTTTTCTCATATAAATTTATAGGGGTGCCAATAATTGTGCCACACATATTTAACAAAGATTTTCTTTTTTTTAAATAAAGCTGTGTTGTGTTTGCAATTGTTTGATATCCATGAGACCAGAGGATCTTTGTGATTTATTTTTAAACAAAAGATAACAATAAACAAACAAACAAAAAATAATTTTTCACTTCCTCCTTTGCTCATATTTACCAAGGGTGCCAACATTAGTGGAGGGCATTGTATGTGCATGAACATATACTTATTAGATCTTTCCTATTGCTTGTATTGCATGGTGTACTATTACCATTCTTTAGCCCTTACCGAAAGACAATAATCACTTTCAGCTGTGGCAGGATATGCTGTTGTACATTAGTACAATGTATCCATCAGCAACTGAAGAAAATAAAATCATCTACATTCTCAAACAAAGACTACTAATATACAAAGACATAAGTAACATCTAGTAGGGGCACTACAATTAAGATTACAGTACACACCATATGTAGTAACATAAAATAAACATACATAATACACAAGTGAAACATTGCCAATAAAGAGTTATTTTAAAATTCCTTTTTTTAGACCGTGGAAGTGTTTATTGTCATCTTGACTGTTTAAGGATAAATCACTTAAAGCACTGGAAAGTATTGAAGAATGTCATCAAAGGAGTATGGTGTCTCTGCAGAATAGAAAAGATGTTTTCCAATTATTGAGTGTTTTCAAACTGGGATAGGTGTTTTTCAACCACTTTAACTGATTTGTTAAAATAACCAAAACCCAAACCATAACCGTACATGATTGGATGGTTGAACAATGCCTATGTGTTCTAAAGATGCCCACTGATTAGGAAATGCTCATTTATGTTCCGCAGAGACCTATACTTGCATCAAAGGGCTGTCAGCTTTCACTCAAACTGGAAACATGTGAGATCAAGCCATAGAAATCCTTTTTTTCCACTTAATTTTTATGCAGTAATGATTCTCTTTGTTGCACTGTTCGATACAAGAGATATAAATATAAACAAATATAAACGAGTGTGCCAAGTACACATGTTTCTTATTCATTTAGGTAGGCATCAAAATGGGTGTCGGAAATATGTCCCACATTGTCACAAACAAACTTACTGCTTGTCCCACATTTGGTCTGTTTGCATCTGGTTACCCTAGCCCCATATGATATTTTTACCTTAGAAATTCTACATTCTGCTTTTATGTTGTCTATGTTTTTAAAATGCATGTATTAAAATGGAGAATGTTATCACCCGTGATTTGTCACATGCACATATACATCAACAAAACATTGACAGTGCATGGCGTGTGTATGGCCAAGCAGTGTGGCAAAAAGATCATTCTATTATTCTGTCTTGTATTAATTTGCAAAAAAACAAACCTATTCTCAGACTGGAGGCGACACCCATAGTTCACTTAAAGGCGCCTGCCCATAGAGCCGACTTGTTCACGAATGACAGAGGACAGTAAATGAGAACAGCTTTATTGGGAATTCAGCTGTGTTAAAATACATGTGAGCACAGAGAGTAGGAGATGTTACAGTATAAAGGGCTGACACTAGGCAGAATGAAAATACGACGTAATGATGTAATAAATATGCTGATTAGTGCAGGACATCATCTAATAATGTTTGGACATCGTGCTCCTGTCACTCACTTGGAGTATATTGACATTATGGTGAAGATGAAGCAATACCTTGGAAATGCAAATTTATTTTATCATGGCTGGGAAAAGGTGCTATATAAAAATCGGTTGTGTTTTTAAAAAATTATTATTAATAAAATATATTTCTTGGAATTTAAAAAGAAGAAATAAACAATAAGTTTGAATGACATCTATAGTCATTATAAATAGAATTTATAAAATAGTGCTTGAAAAGTCCTTGAAAGTCCTGGAATTTCATTATGAAGCATCTGTACAAACCCTGCATTCAGTGTGAGAAAATCTGAGTGATCGTTTAACATGTAAATACAGCCAAAATCACAGCACAACTGTTGTGTTTAACGTATGTGAATAGTGATTTTGTCAGATGACATTGTAGATATAAATCATGATTTTAGAAGTGCAGAGCAGCAGCTTGGAAATGGCTTGGAAGTGACTGCTGGTTAACATGTAGTCTTAATGCACCACGTTTCAGTCACTAACCCTAGATCACTTGAGAATTTGTACAAATGTTATTTTAAAAATTATTTCTTAATAGATAATTACATAATTAATAGAAATGTAAATTAATTTGATAATAATTAATTATAATGTAATAAAAAATTATAATTTCAAATGAACTTGTAATGTCAAGTAAAGTGGACGCGCTTTCCTGTGACAGACGCTTCAATCTGATAGATCACGTACAGTAGTTGAGAGACGCGTTCAAAGTTCTAGGTAAGTGTTTGTTTCCTCAGTGTAAAGGCCCGTTCATACTAGAGTTTGAGAGTGATGCCTCATGCTCCTTGTTCCTGTGTAGTGATTGCATTTCTAGAAAAGTGAGCATGGTAATCTGCAGAGTGGAAGGGGAAGAGGGGAGACAATACAACAATGGTTTCTGATCCAATCAGTTTTATTTAACTTTCATTGAATTAAAATCATCAACGGTCCCACAAAATGAACAAATATATTTCACTTGGTTATACAAGCTCACAGTACATTACACAAATATATTTCACTTTCATAGATACAAGTATTTGAAACAAACGCAATCCTTCCATACCATGAGTGTAACAGGTAGAGCTCCAAGAGTATAATGGATCAAACAGCTTCTATTTGTCAGTAAATGCCGCAAAATTTCAGTCTTAAAAGTTATTAAAAATGCAATAGCGTGTTCATATATATATTTTCGATGCAGAGTACAAATGCCTGTGCATTTATTTGTGCTATCACAGGATATGTGTATATTTGTGTAATGTACTGTGAGCTTGTATAACCAAGTGAAATATATTTGTTCATTTTGTGGGACCGTTGATGATTTTAATTCAATGAAAGTTAAATAAAACTGATTGGATCAGAAACCATTGTTGTATTGTCTCCCCTCTTCCCCTTCCACTCTGCAGATTACCATGCTCACTTTTCTAGCATTTTTCAAAACTGTGATGAGGGCGATTTCATGACCCTTTAATGCTATAGCAGTAGTTTGGACTGTAAACCTAACAGCATGGTCTCCAGACATGGATGAGCAGTGCCAAGGAGAACAACAGCATTCCTGCGATATCATGGCGCTGTAGTGACCAGCTCATCTACAGTCCAGTCATCAGGGGAGCATACAAACGGTTACCTATGGGGAGCCTTTTCTGGACAGAAGCTATTAGGACTTGTACAAGGCATGCTTGGAGCCATTGGGAGAGTTTTTGATCATATACAACTGGATAAATGCGCAGGAACTCCAGCAGAATGAACTTAACACTCTAGAGTCTGAGGCCTTTCAGACACTTTTGAGGTAGTCTCACACGCCTTTACATTTTAATATATTTCACCTATCTAAAAAACATTAATCCAAAAATGCTACATATGCTTATATTTATTACAAACTCACCAACAGTAATTTCAGTGCAGTAAGAATGTCATGGATATAGCTTTTGTTTAAATCAGCTGTAAATTTACACTTTTCAAAAATCTATTTTCTGAGGTGTTGGGGATACTGTGATACACAAATTATAAACATTTTTGACAAGACTTTTGAGCTCTGAACCTTGTAAACATAGGTGTTGGCTACACATAGATGATTAAGTCAATCAGAAATGTCATGTGGTCTGACTACAAAAGTGGTAGAACTTTGAAGTGACACTACTTTTTTCAAAGCCAGTGGCTTACACAATGAATATTGATGAAATAGGTGTCACCACCTGAAATAGTTCCCCTCCCCACTGTCAAAGGTAATGGCCCTCCCTATTGTCAAAGGTTACTGCCCATCTGGGATGTTATTGTGTCTCCCACACCCCACACCCATCCAGTCAGTGTGAATTGTAAGGAAAGAAGAGACAGTAAAATCCTTTTTACAGTTTACTGAAAATGCTGTGTTCAACCCCAAACATGCAATGGAATACCACAAAATAATATGAATAAAAGAACAATGAATTGTCAGTCCTGATCAGGATGCCAAGCTTCAAAACAGTTTCTGTCTTGTTGAAGGCAAAGGAAGACATCACATGCTTTGCACTTCCATGGGCTTTTTGTTTGTTTTCCCTCATGTATCCTGCAATGTACACAGTTCTTTCGGCCAGCGGTAGCCTTCATCCTGCGGTCAGTGACAAGCTCAGCCCCAGGAACTGGAACATGAACACCACTGGCTTTCTTAGTAGGAGGTTTGGTGCTGTGTTGTGTAATACTGGATCAACTGGTCTGACAAATCCACACCTCCCATGAGCTTGTTGTATTCTATCACTGGTGAGGGACATGGGAAGGACTCTGTGCTCCAGACACCCTGTCTGGACTTCACTTTTCTCTCTACTGCATCCCCAATATAGGCTGTAAGGATGGTGGAGCAGACAGAGAACTCTCATGTGTCCATCCACTTCACAAAGAGAAGAGAACCGTCCCTTATCCAGTGGTACACTCCTCTAGGTGACTTCTTTGTCAGTGCATTTACAGAACTGCGTGGGCAGTCCCTCCTGGACTCTATGTATGTTCCACAAGCAAGTTGTTCTTTCCGGTGTATACAGAAAAGTCCACAGTGTACCCATTGCTGGAGTCTGCAAGCACAAACAACTTGAACCCCCACTTGGTTGGTTTGTCCCTCAAGTACTGTCTCATGGCAGTTTGCCCTTTGCAAGGCACCATGCGTTCATCCACCACCAAGACTCCTGCGGGAGTGATAAAATGCCTTTACAGGCATTTTGAATTGTGTACATGATGGGTTTGACCCGGAACAGTCTGTCATGCTCTGAAGTTCCCCTCTTGGCATCATTCATTCTGTCCTCATCTGAGTCACTCATTTGTACATTCCAGGATATTGTCTGGTATCTGTCCCTTGACATCACCTGTGATGGGAAAGGGATGTACAAGATGTGGTTCTTCTGCCAGTAGTCAGTTATGTTTGGCAGTTTGATCTTGGACATGTAGAATATCAGTCCGATGTATCTGTAAAATTCAGCAAGTCCAACATCCACCCATCTGTACTTTGCACCTCTGGCTATGTTCCTGGCAGCTTGCATGTTGGTGTTCTGGCAAAGGGTTTTCACAGCATCCTCTGAAAGAACAACTTGAAGAGGCCCAGAGGAATGTGGCTGTCCCTTGTGCTCAGCTGCACACCAGGCTCTCTTGCAGGAAGAAACCGCAGTGGTGGTGGAACAGCATCTCCCTCATTTTCTGTGTTCCATGAGGGTGGATGCTGACTTGGCTGACACCGTGATTTTTTTTCTTGCAGGTGGAATGTGCTGCACATTTCTCTAAAATAATAAATGAATGTGAGTAGTTGTACTTTCATCCTAATATGCAGTTATTTACACAATACAGATTTTGCCATTTACACATTACAGTTGCCATGGCACATATTTACCACTACATTTACACCTGGCATGTATAACAATAGCCCTACACTAATGAGTAGTAATACAATAAGGGCACAACAACAGCAGTGAAACCTCCACGTCTGAATTAGTTAGCCTTCAATGATTACTACAATCTTGTTTTGTATAGCAAACAATTACAATGCTACAGATTCTGATCACAGGATATAGTATAAAATAATTTGTCAGTGAGAGGGCTACTCTGAACATAGTACATTACATATAACCTAATGAATGAAAAACATTAATTTAGAATGTGTTCTTCATGAATTGTAGTGTTGTAATATGTTATCCCCCTACCTAGCCTATAAGCTAATCAACATCATTCTCACTGTCCATTACATGGTAGTCAACTGAATTTAACCTCCAATATTATTGGACAAACAATGTTATTACATGAACCGGATATAATAAATAATGTGTAACTACTCTATAGTTGTAGCTACTCTGAACATAAGTGCATTGCACAAAACAGAAGGGAACAAAGAGTATGAATGAAAAACTTTATGGGTATGGGTATGGGTAATTAGTTGACCTTTCTGGTTGCTAGGATACCTTTTTCTAATCTGTTACGTATACAGGGACGCAAGCTGTTTTACACACGTTTTAGCTAGAAAAGTGATAGATATGGTATGCATAGTTGACAGAGGCAAAATAATTCACTCAACTCTGTACATGTATGTACTATGAAAGGCTTTAGAGAGCATAATGAAATGTTTAGCTGCAGCTTGCGTGCATCATGAATTGCAGTACTAAGCATGTAATCATAATCAAAAGCTAGTCAACAAAACTGATAGTGAAATGGTCAAAAGCATTGCATACATTTGCATTATACATGTATGTATTTGTACTCATAAAACAACCAAACCTATGAAAACTATTCCCAGCAGAACAGGCCTAGGAAGTGTCCTTGGGGTTATTGATCACAGTCTTATTCCACCATCTCAAAATCTGAATGGGAGGATTTCTGTTTTAATGGCTTATTGGTGGGCTTTAATGCCCCCCCATGGTGAGCGAAAGGCAGGTGTATACATTCCATTAAATGACCATAGTCCAGTAGGCTGTAAAACCCAGCTGAAATAGGATGAGAAGAAATCCTGGCCATCTGTAGCTGTATGGAATGGGCAATAGGCATTCACCCAATCTATCCATGAAAGGTTTGAGATTATCGGAAGACGAGTTAAAGCAGTCTTTCAGTCCAAACCACTTCATAATGACCTCCTCAGTAAAGAGAGTTGCTGGAACCTTTCCAGTCAACACTTCCTCTAAAATGCGGGTGATTTTCTGATGTTTTAAAGAGGTGAACTGAGCACAACACAGTTGTTTCTGCATGCTGTTGAAGGCCTTTTTAGTCTGTCGGGCTATGATCGATAAGGCAAATGCAATAGTGTGGCCATCCTGAACAGTTTCCTTCTCTTCACTTAGTGTGTCTTATTAAGCATATCATGGAGGACTTCAAGGAATAGAACTCTGATGGGGCATTGACCAAACCATAAAGGAGGACCAAGTACTCATAATGCCCTGAACTGAGAACTTGCTCTTCCACTCATCTCCCTCCTGCACCTGGATAAGGTTGTAAGTACTGCACAGATCAAGCTTGGTGTAGATGCATGTTCCATGCAGTTGCTCCAGTGCAGCTGGGATGAGAGACAGGGATTCACAGTGGAGTCTTTGAGTTAGTGTAAATTAAGAAATTGCTGACAAAATTAAGTCTTAGTCCTGTGTCACATCATATTTCATATTGTATCATATTTAGTAAACCTTATGTTGTTTTATTAGCCAGGTTTTAGTTGACTAAAAGTCTGGGCAATTTAGTTCTATCTTAGTCAAAGAAAACCATACAGTGGAGATAAAAACATCTACACACCCCAGTTAAAATGTCAGGTTTTTCGATGTAAAATAATGAAACCAAGATAAATCAGAACGATTTTTACCTTTATTGTGAAAATGTACCTATTAATTAAAGTTGGCACTCTGTCTGGGCCATTTCATTCCTTTGTTGAGCTGGAAGTTTGCTTTGGGTTGTTGTCATGCTGAAAGGTGAAATTCCGTACCTGAGAATGAGCTGTCAAATCTGTCGCATATGCAATCTCTCTGAGAGATGCTTCTAAACTGGAATTGTTTAGCATGAAAGTTCTGCAATATGAACACATACCTAGGAAAGAGAGAACTTATTTCTTTGTCAGAGGCTTGGGAATCTTCTGAATGGCAGATACTCTGTCTGAGGAGAGTGTCTTTCCACTGGCGGAGATGTCGTGCCACAGAAATTACGGATTAGGAAAACGATGGGTTACACTTTTACCATTTTCACATTCACAGACTAACGGTTCAGAAAAACGTTCTATTACTGAATGTCTAGCCCATGAACTGCAGTGACTGTGAGCTCATTTTTGGGGATTCTTTAGTACACCGTGCTTTACTACTGAATATGTTGCCTCAGAGTTCACCAAAAACCTTATACTCTGCCCATTAATTACAAAAGGTATGCATGGTAACTGTGTAAAGGGAGAGGAATTGCATTTAAAAAGGTTAAGGGCTATAACTGGTTTAGACATTTGGGAATTATTACTCTGACCAGTGTTGAGTGTACATGTATGGGTATATGCCCGCTCATTATGAGCTAACTCACAGTTTGGGTGTCTGATGTCACCTCCTCTGTTCCCAGGTGCCTCACCCTTTCTTTTCTCCACCCCTGAGATCGCCTCCTCATGGTTCTGCTCTGGACAGTTGATGAAAAAGTATGATAAGGTGAAAAAAGTGACATTTTATGTCTAGAAAGTCAATTTCCATCAAAAGTACAATAACAAAACTTGTTCCCATTCATCCTGTGTACCCATACACACTTGTGCTCTTTATCCGCTCAAAACGATATACAGCGAACGAGACGGCGCTAGGAGCAAAGGAAAGTGGTTTTTCTAACAAACTCATATAATCAGTTGCCTGACCTACTCCAATTTGAGTCTTTTCACATATTTAGATATAATATAGTACTATCGAAATGTTTCTGACCCAAAATATTACGAAATATGATTGTTTACATTAAAATGCAAAAGTTGATGAAAAAGTATGATAAGGTGAAAAAAGTGACATTTTATGTCTAGAAAGTCACTTTTCATCAAAAGAACAATAACAAAACTTGTTCCCATTCATCCTGTGTCTCCATGCACACTTGTGCTCTTTATCTGCTCAAAACGCTATACAGCGAACGAGAAGGCGCTAGGAGCAAAGGAAAGTGGTTTTTCTAACAAACTCATATAATCAGTTGCCCGACCTACTCCAATTTGATTCTTTTCACATATTTAGACATAATATAGTACTATGAAATGTTTCTGACCCAAAATATTATGAAATATGGTTGTTTACATTAAAATGCAAAAGTTGATGAAAAAGTATGATAAGGTGAAAAAAGTGACATTTTATGTCTAGAAAGTCACTTTTCATCAAAAGTACAGTAGCAAAACTTGTTCCCATTCATCCTGTGTACCCATACACACTTGTGCTCTTTATCCGCTCAAAACGCTATACAGCGAACGAGAAGGCGCTAGGAGTAAAGGAAAGTGGTTTTTCTAACAAACACATATAACAGTTGCCCGACCTACTCCAATTTGATTCTTTTCACATATTTAGACATAATATAGTACTATGAAATGTTTCTGACCCAAAATATTACGAAATATGATTGTTTACATTAAAATGCAAAAGTTGATGAAAAAGTATGATAAGGTGAAAAAAGTGACATTTTATGTCTAGAAAGTCACTTTTCATCAAAAGTACAGTAACAAAAGTAGTTCCCATTCATCCTGTGTACCCATACACACTTGTGCTCTTTATCCGCTCAAAACGCTATACAGCGAACGAGAAGGCGCTAGGAGCAAAGGAAAGTGGTTTTTCTAACAAACTCATATAATCAGTTGCCCAACCAACTCCAATTTGATTCTTTTCACATATTTAGACATAATATGAAATGTATGAAATGTTTGAAAATGAAATGTATGAAATGTTTCTGACCCAAAATATTACGAAATATGATTGTTTACATTAAAATGCAAAAGTTGATGAAAAAGTATGATAAGGTGAAAAAAGTGACATTTTATGTCTAGAAAGTCAGTTTTCATCAAAAGTACAATAACAAAAGTAGTTCGCATTCATCCTGTGTCTCCTTACACACTTGTGCTCTTTATCCGCTCAAAACGCTATAGAGCGAACGAGAAGGCGCTAGGAGCAAAGGAAAGTGGTTTTTCTAACAAACTCATATAATCAGTTGCCCGACCAACTCCAATTTGATTCTTTTCACATATTTAGACATAATATGAAATGTATGAAATGTTTGAAAATGAAATGTATGAAATGTTTCTGACCCAAAATATTACGAAATATGATTGTTTACATAAAAATGCAAAAGTTGATGAAAAAGTATGATAAGGTGAAAAAAGTGATATTTTAGGTCTAGAAAGTCACTTTTCATCAAAAGTACAATAACAAAACTAGTTCCCATTCATCCTGTGTACCCATACACACTTGTGCTCTTTATCCGCTCAAAACGATATACAGCGAACGAGAAGGCGCGAGGAGCAAAGGAAAGTGGTTTTTCTAACAAAATGATATAATCAGTTGCCCGACCAACTCCAATTTGATTCTTTTCACATATTTAGACATAATATAGTACTATGAAAATGTTTCTGACCCAAAATATTACGAAATATGATTGTTTACAATAAAATGCAAAAGTTAATGAAAAAGTATGATAAGGTGAAAAAAGTGACATTTTATGTCTAGAATGTCACTTTTCATCAAAAGTACAATAACAAAACTAGTTCCCATTCATCCTGTGTACCCATACACACTTGTGCTCTTTATCCGCTCAAAACGATATACAGCGAACGAGAAGGCGCGAGGAGCAAAGGAAAGTGGTTTTTCTAACAAAATGATATAATCAGTTGCCCGACCAACTCCAATTTGATTCTTTTCACATATTTAGACATAATATAGTACTATGAAATGTTTCTGACCCAAAATATTACGAAATATGATTGTTTACATTAAAATGCAAAAGTTGATGAAAAAGTATGATAAGGTGAAAAAAGTGACATTTTATGTCTAGAATGTCACTTTTCATCAAAAGTGCAATTACAAAACTAGTTCCCATTCATCCTGTGTACCCATACACACTTGTGCTCTTTATCCGCTCAAAACGCTATACAGCGAACGAGAAGGCGCTAGGAGCAAAGGAAAGTGGTTTTTCTAACAAACTGATATAATCAGTTGCCCGACCAACTCCAATTTGATTCTTTTCACATATTTAGACATAATATAGTACTATGAAATGTTTCTGACCCAAAATATTACGAAATATGATTGTTTACATTAAAATGCAAAAGTTGATGAAAAGTATGATAAGGTGAAAAAAGTGACATTTTATGTCTAGAATGTCACTTTTCATCAAAAGTGCAATTACAAAACTAGTTCCCATTCATCCTGTGTACCCATACACACTTGTGCTCTTTATCCGCTCAAAACGCTATACAGCGAACGAGAAGGCGCTAGGAGCAAAGGAAAGTGGTTTTTATAACAAACTGATATAATCAGTTGCCCGACCAACTCCAATTTGATTCTTTTCACATATTTAGACATAATATAGTACTATGAAATGTTTCTGACCCAAAATACTACGAAATATGATTGTTTACATTAAAATGCAAAAGTTGATGAAAAAGTATGATAAGGTGAAAAAAGTGACATTTTATGTCTAGAATGTCACTTTTCATAAAAAGTACAATAACAAAACAAGTTCCCATTCATCCTGTGTACCCATACACACTTGTGCTCTTTATCCGCTCATAACGCTATACAGCGAACGAGAAGGCGCTAGGAGCAAAGGAAAGTGGTTTTTCTAACAAACTCATATAATCAGTTGCCCGACCAACTCCAATTTGATTATTTTCACATATTTAGACATAATATAGTACTATGAAATGTTTCTGACCCAAAATATTACGAAATATGATTGTTTACATTAAAATGCAAAAGTTGATGAAAAGTATGATAAGGTGAAAAAAGTGACATTTTATGTCTAGAATGTCACTTTTCATCAAAAGTGCAATTACAAAACTAGTTCCCATTCATCCTGTGTACCCATACACACTTGTGCTCTTTATCCGCTCAAAACGCTATAAAGCGAACGAGAAGGCGCTAGGAGCAAAGGAAAGTGGTTTTTATAACAAACTGATATAATCAGTTGCCCGACCAAGTCCAATTTGATTCTTTTCACATATTTAGACATAATATAGTACTATGAAATGTTTCTGACCCAAAATATTACGAAATATGATTGTTTACATTAAAATGCAAAAGTTGATGAAAAAGTATGATAAGGTGAAAAAAGTGACATTTTATGTCTAGAAAGTCACTTTTCATCAAAAGAACAATAACAAAACTTGTTCCCATTCATCCTGTGTCTCCATGCACACTTGTGCTCTTTATCTGCTCAAAACGCTATACAGCGAACGAGAAGGCGCTAGGAGCAAAGGAAAGTGGTTTTTCTAACAAACTCATATAATCAGTTGCCCGACCTACTCCAATTTGATTCTTTTCACATATTTAGACATAATATAGTACTATGAAATGTTTCTGACCCAAAATATTATGAAATATGGTTGTTTACATTAAAATGCAAAAGTTGATGAAAAAGTATGATAAGGTGAAAAAAGTGACATTTTATGTCTAGAAAGTCACTTTTCATCAAAAGTACAGTAGCAAAACTTGTTCCCATTCATCCTGTGTACCCATACACACTTGTGCTCTTTATCCGCTCAAAACGCTATACAGCGAACGAGAAGGCGCTAGGAGCAAAGGAAAGTGGTTTTTCTAACAAACACATATAACAGTTGCCCGACCTACTCCAATTTGATTCTTTTCACATATTTAGACATAATATAGTACTATGAAATGTTTCTGAACCAAAATATTACGAAATATGATTGTTTACATTAAAATGCAAAAGTTGATGAAAAAGTATGATAAGGTGAAAAAAGTGACATTTTATGTCTAGAAAGTCACTTTTCATCAAAAGTACAGTAACAAAACTAGTTCCCATTCATCCTGTGTACCCATACACACTTGTGCTCTTTATCCGCTCAAAACGCTATACAGCGAACGAGAAGGCGCTAGGAGCAAAGGAAAGTGGTTTTTCTAACAAACTCATATAATCAGTTGCCCGACCAACTCCAATTTGATTCTTTTCACATATTTAGACATAATATGAAATGTATGAAATGTTTGAAAATGAAATGTATGAAATGTTTCTGACCCAAAATATTACGAAATATGATTGTTTACATAAAAATGCAAAAGTTGATGAAAAAGTATGATAAGGTGAAAAAAGTGATATTTTAGGTCTAGAAAGTCAGTTTTCATCAAAAGTACAATAACAAAAGTAGTTCGCATTCATCCTGTGTACCCATACACACTTGTGCTCTTTATCCGCTCAAAACGCTATAGAGCGAACGAGAAGGCGCTAGGAGCAAAGGAAAGTGGTTTTTCTAACAAACTCATATAATCAGTTGCCCGACCAACTCCAATTTGATTCTTTTCACATATTTAGACATAATATGAAATGTATGAAATGTTTGAAAATGAAATGTATGAAATGTTTCTGACCCAAAATATTACGAAATATGATTGTTTACATAAAAATGCAAAAGTTGATGAAAAAGTATGATAAGGTGAAAAAAGTGATATTTTAGGTCTAGAAAGTCACTTTTCATCAAAAGTACAATAACAAAACTAGTTCCCATTCATCCTGTGTACCCATACACACTTGTGCTCTTTATCCGCTCAAAACGATATACAGCGAACGAGAAGGCGCGAGGAGCAAAGGAAAGTGGTTTTTCTAACAAAATGATATAATCAGTTGCCCGACCAACTCCAATTTGATTCTTTTCACATATTTAGACATAATATAGTACTATGAAAATGTTTCTGACCCAAAATATTACGAAATATGATTGTTTACAATAAAATGCAAAAGTTAATGAAAAAGTATGATAAGGTGAAAAAAGTGACATTTTATGTCTAGAATGTCACTTTTCATCAAAAGTACAATAACAAAACTAGTTCCCATTCATCCTGTGTACCCATACACACTTGTGCTCTTTATCCGCTCAAAACGATATACAGCGAACGAGAAGGCGCGAGGAGCAAAGGAAAGTGGTTTTTCTAACAAAATGATATAATCAGTTGCCCGACCAACTCCAATTTGATTCTTTTCACATATTTAGACATAATATAGTACTATGAAATGTTTCTGACCCAAAATATTACGAAATATGATTGTTTACATTAAAATGCAAAAGTTGATGAAAAAGTATGATAAGGTGAAAAAAGTGACATTTTATGTCTAGAATGTCACTTTTCATCAAAAGTGCAATTACAAAACTAGTTCCCATTCATCCTGTGTACCCATACACACTTGTGCTCTTTATCCGCTCAAAACGCTATACAGCGAACGAGAAGGCGCTAGGAGCAAAGGAAAGTGGTTTTTCTAACAAACTGATATAATCAGTTGCCCGACCAACTCCAATTTGATTCTTTTCACATATTTAGACATAATATAGTACTATGAAATGTTTCTGACCCAAAATATTACGAAATATGATTGTTTACATTAAAATGCAAAAGTTGATGAAAAGTATGATAAGGTGAAAAAAGTGACATTTTACGTCTAGAATGTCACTTTTCATCAAAAGTGCAATTACAAAACTAGTTCCCATTCATCCTGTGTACCCATACACACTTGTGCTCTTTATCCGCTCAAAACGCTATACAGCGAACGAGAAGGCGCTAGGAGCAAAGGAAAGTGGTTTTTATAACAAACTGATATAATCAGTTGCCCGACCAACTCCAATTTGATTCTTTTCACATATTTAGACATAATATAGTACTATGAAATGTTTCTGACCCAAAATACTACGAAATATGATTGTTTACATTAAAATGCAAAAGTTGATGAAAAAGTATGATAAGGTGAAAAAAGTGACATTTTATGTCTAGAATGTCACTTTTCATAAAAAGTACAATAACAAAACAAGTTCCCATTCATCCTGTGTACCCATACACACTTGTGCTCTTTATCCGCTCATAACGCTATACAGCGAACGAGAAGGCGCTAGGAGCAAAGGAAAGTGGTTTTTCTAACAAACTCATATAATCAGTTGCCCGACCAACTCCAATTTGATTATTTTCACATATTTAGACATAATATAGTACTATGAAATGTTTCTGACCCAAAATATTACGAAATATGATTGTTTACATTAAAATGCAAAAGTTGATGAAAAGTATGATAAGGTGAAAAAAGTGACATTTTATGTCTAGAATGTCACTTTTCATCAAAAGTGCAATTACAAAACTAGTTCCCATTCATCCTGTGTACCCATACACACTTGTGCTCTTTATCCGCTCAAAACGCTATAAAGCGAACGAGAAGGCGCTAGGAGCAAAGGAAAGTGGTTTTTATAACAAACTGATATAATCAGTTGCCCGACCAAGTCCAATTTGATTCTTTTCACATATTTAGACATAATATAGTACTATGAAATGTTTCTGACCCAAAATATTACGAAATATGATTGTTTACATTAAAATGCAAAAGTTGATGAAAAAGTATGATAAGGTGAAAAAAGTGACATTTTATGTCTAGAAAGTCACTTTTCATCAAAAGAACAATAACAAAACTTGTTCCCATTCATCCTGTGTCTCCATGCACACTTGTGCTCTTTATCTGCTCAAAACGCTATACAGCGAACGAGAAGGCGCTAGGAGCAAAGGAAAGTGGTTTTTCTAACAAACTCATATAATCAGTTGCCCGACCTACTCCAATTTGATTCTTTTCACATATTTAGACATAATATAGTACTATGAAATGTTTCTGACCCAAAATATTATGAAATATGGTTGTTTACATTAAAATGCAAAAGTTGATGAAAAAGTATGATAAGGTGAAAAAAGTGACATTTTATGTCTAGAAAGTCACTTTTCATCAAAAGTACAGTAGCAAAACTTGTTCCCATTCATCCTGTGTACCCATACACACTTGTGCTCTTTATCCGCTCAAAACGCTATACAGCGAACGAGAAGGCGCTAGGAGCAAAGGAAAGTGGTTTTTCTAACAAACACATATAACAGTTGCCCGACCTACTCCAATTTGATTCTTTTCACATATTTAGACATAATATAGTACTATGAAATGTTTCTGAACCAAAATATTACGAAATATGATTGTTTACATTAAAATGCAAAAGTTGATGAAAAAGTATGATAAGGTGAAAAAAGTGACATTTTATGTCTAGAAAGTCACTTTTCATCAAAAGTACAGTAACAAAACTAGTTCCCATTCATCCTGTGTACCCATACACACTTGTGCTCTTTATCCGCTCAAAACGCTATACAGCGAACGAGAAGGCGCTAGGAGCAAAGGAAAGTGGTTTTTCTAACAAACTCATATAATCAGTTGCCCGACCAACTCCAATTTGATTCTTTTCACATATTTAGACATAATATGAAATGTATGAAATGTTTGAAAATGAAATGTATGAAATGTTTCTGACCCAAAATATTACGAAATATGATTGTTTACATAAAAATGCAAAAGTTGATGAAAAAGTATGATAAGGTGAAAAAAGTGATATTTTAGGTCTAGAAAGTCAGTTTTCATCAAAAGTACAATAACAAAAGTAGTTCGCATTCATCCTGTGTACCCATACACACTTGTGCTCTTTATCCGCTCAAAACGATATACAGCGAACGAGAAGGCGCGAGGAGCAAAGGAAAGTGGTTTTTCTAACAAAATGATATAATCAGTTGCCCGACCAACTCCAATTTGATTCTTTTCACATATTTAGACATAATATAGTACTATGAAAATGTTTCTGACCCAAAATATTACGAAATATGATTGTTTACAATAAAATGCAAAAGTTAATGAAAAAGTATGATAAGGTGAAAAAAGTGACATTTTATGTCTAGAATGTCACTTTTCATCAAAAGTACAATAACAAAACTAGTTCCCATTCATCCTGTGTACCCATACACACTTGTGCTCTTTATCCGCTCAAAACGATATACAGCGAACGAGAAGGCGCGAGGAGCAAAGGAAAGTGGTTTTTCTAACAAAATGATATAATCAGTTGCCCGACCAACTCCAATTTGATTCTTTTCACATATTTAGACATAATATAGTACTATGAAATGTTTCTGACCCAAAATATTACGAAATATGATTGTTTACATTAAAATGCAAAAGTTGATGAAAAAGTATGATAAGGTGAAAAAAGTGACATTTTATGTCTAGAATGTCACTTTTCATCAAAAGTGCAATTACAAAACTAGTTCCCATTCATCCTGTGTACCCATACACACTTGTGCTCTTTATCCGCTCAAAACGCTATACAGCGAACGAGAAGGCGCTAGGAGCAAAGGAAAGTGGTTTTTCTAACAAAATGATATAATCAGTTGCCCGACCAACTCCAATTTGATTCTTTTCACATATTTAGACATAATATAGTACTATGAAATGTTTCTGACCCAAAATATTACGAAATATGATTGTTTACATTAAAATGCAAAAGTTGTTGAAAAAGTATGATAAGGTGAAAAAAGTGACATTTTATGTCTAGAAAGTCAGTTTTCATCAAAAGTACAATAACAAAAGTAGTTCGCATTCATCCTGTGTCTCCTTACACACTTGTGCTCTTTATCCGCTCAAAACGCTATACAGCGAACGAGAAGGCGCTAGCAGCAAAGGAAAGTGGTTTTTCTAACAAACTCATATAATCAGTTGCCCGACCTACTCCAATTTGATTTTTTTCACATAGTTAGACATAATATAGTACTATGAAATGTTTCTGACCAAAAATATTACGAAATATGATTGTTTACATTAAAATGCAAAAGTTGATGAAAAAGTATGATAAGGTGAAAAAAGTGACATTTTATGTATAGAATGTCACTTTTCATCAAAAGTGCAATTACAAAACTATTTCCCATTCATCCTGTGTACCCATACACACTTGTGCTCTTTATCCGCTCAAAACGCTATACAGCGAACGAGAAGGCGCTAGGAGCAAAGGAAAGTGGTTTTTCTAACAAAATGATATAATCAGTTGCCCGACCTACTCCAATTTGATTCTTTTCACATATTTAGACATAATATAGTACTATGAAATGTTTCTGACCCAAAATATTACGAAATATGATTGTTTACATTAAAATGCAAAAGTTGTTGAAAAAGTATGATAAGGTGAAAAAAGTGACATTTTATGTCTAGAAAGTCAGTTTTCATCAAAAGTACAATAACAAAAGTAGTTCGCATTCATCCTGTGTCTCCTTACACACTTGTGCTCTTTATCCGCTCAAAACGCTATACAGCGAACGAGAAGGCGCTAGCAGCAAAGGAAAGTGGTTTTTCTAACAAACTCATATAATCAGTTGCCCGACCTACTCCAATTTGATTTTTTTCACATAGTTAGACATAATATAGTACTAAGAAATGTTTCTGACCCAAAATATTACGAAATATGATTGTTTACATTAAAATGCAAAAGTTGTTGAAAAAGTATGATATGGTGAAAAAAGTGACATTTTATGTCTAGAAAGTCAGTTTTCATCAAAAGTACAATAACAAAAGTAGTTCGCATTCATCCTGTGTCTCCTTACACACTTGTGCTCTTTATCCGCTCAAAACGCTATAGAGCGAACGAGAAGGCGCTAGCAGCAAAGGAAAGTGGTTTTTCTAACAAACTCATATAATCAGTTGCCCGACCTACTCCAATTTGATTTTTTTCACATATTTAGACATAATATAGTACTATGAAATGTTTCTGACCCAAAATATTACGAAATATGATTGTTTACATTAAAATGCAAAAGTTGTTGAAAAAGTATGATAAGGTGAAAAAAGTGACATTTTATGTCTAGAAAGTCAGTTTTCATCAAAAGTACAATAACAAAAGTAGTTCGCATTCATCCTGTGTCTCCTTACACACTTGTGCTCTTTATCCGCTCAAAACGCTATACAGCGAACGAGAAGGCGCTAGGAGCAAAGGAAAGTGGTTTTTCGAACAAACTCATATAATCAGTTGCCCGACCTACTCCAATTTGATTTTTTTCACATAGTTAGACATAATATAGTACTAAGAAATGTTTCTGACCCAAAATATTACGAAATATGATTGTTTACATTAAAATGCAAAAGTTGATGAAAAAGTATGATAAGGTGAAAAAAGTGACATTTTATGTCTAGAAAGTCAGTTTTCATCAAAAGTACAATAACAAAAGTAGTTCGCATTCATCCTGTGTCTCCTTACACACTTGTGCTCTTTATCCGCTCAAAACGCTATACAGCGAACGAGAAGGCGCTAGCAGCAAAGGAAAGTGGTTTTTCTAACAAACTCATATAATCAGTTGCCCGACCTACTCCAATTTGATTTTTTTCACATAGTTAGACATAATATAGTACTAAGAAATGTTTCTGACCCAAAATATTACGAAATATGATTGTTTACATTAAAATGCAAAAGTTGATGAAAAAGTATGATAAGGTGAAAAAGTGACATTTTATGTCTAGAAAGTCAGTTTTCATCAAAAGTACAATAACAAAAGTAGTTCGCATTCATCCTGTGTACCCATACACACTTGTGCTCTTTATCCGCTCAAAACGATATACAGCGAACGAGAAGGCGCTAGTAGCAAAGGAAAGTGGGTTTTCTAACAAACTCATATAATCAGTTGCCCGACCAACTCCAATTTGATTCTTTTCACATATTTAGACATAATATAGTACTATGAAATGTTTCTGACCCAAAATATTACGAAATATGATTCTTTACATTAAAATGCAAAAGTTGATGAAAAAGTATGATAAGGTGAAAAAAGTGACATTTTATGTCTAGAATGTCACTTTTCATCAAAAGTGCAATTACAAAACTAGTTCCCATTCATCCTGTGTACCCATACACAGTTGTGCTCTTTATCCGCTCAAAACGCTATACAGCGAACGAGAAGGCGCTAGGAGCAAAGGAAAGTGGTTTTTCTAACAAAATGATATAATCAGTTGCCCGACCTACTCCAATTTGATTCTTTTCACATATTTAGACATAATATAGTACTATGAAATGTTTCTGACCCAAAATATTACGAAATATGATTGTTTACATTAAAATGCAAAAGTTGTTGAAAAAGTATGATAAGGTGAAAAAAGTGACATTTTATGTCTAGAAAGTCAGTTTTCATCAAAAGTACAATAACAAAAGTAGTTCGCATTCATCCTGTGTCTCCTTACACACTTGTGCTCTTTATCCGCTCAAAACGCTATACAGCGAACGAGAAGGCGCTAGCAGCAAAGGAAAGTGGTTTTTCTAACAAACTCATATAATCAGTTGCCCGACCTACTCCAATTTGATTTTTTTCACATAGTTAGACATAATATAGTACTATGAAATGTTTCTGACCAAAAATATTACGAAATATGATTGTTTACATTAAAATGCAAAAGTTGATGAAAAAGTATGATAAGGTGAAAAAAGTGACATTTTATGTATAGAATGTCACTTTTCATCAAAAGTGCAATTACAAAACTATTTCCCATTCATCCTGTGTACCCATACACACTTGTGCTCTTTATCCGCTCAAAAGGCTATACAGCGAACGAGAAGGCGCTAGGAGCAAAGGAAAGTGGTTTTTCTAACAAACTCATATAATCAGTTGCCCGACCTACTCCAATTTGATTTTTTTCACATAGTTAGACATAATATAGTACTAAGAAATGTTTCTGACCCAAAATATTACGAAATATGATTGTTTACATTAAAATGCAAAAGTTGATGAAAAAGTATGATAAGGTGAAAAAAGTGACATTTTATGTCTAGAAAGTCAGTTTTCATCAAAAGTACAATAACAAAACTAGTTCGCATTCATCCTGTGTCTCCTTACACACTTGTGCTCTTTATCCGCTCAAAACGCTATACAGCGAACGAGAAGGCGCTAGCAGCAAAGGAAAGTGGTTTTTCTAACAAACTCATATAATCAGTTGCCCGACCTACTCCAATTTGATTTTTTTCACATAGTTAGACATAATATAGTACTAAGAAATGTTTCTGACCCAAAATATTACGAAATATGATTGTTTACATTAAAATGCAAAAGTTGATGAAAAAGTATGATAAGGTGAAAAAAGTGACATTTTATGTCTAGAAAGTCAGTTTTCATCAAAAGTACAATAACAAAAGTAGTTCGCATTCATCCTGTGTCTCCTTACACACTTGTGCTCTTTATCCGCTCAAAACGCTATAGAGCGAACGAGAAGACGCTAGGAGCAAAGGAAAGTGGTTTTTCTAACAAACTCATATAATCAGTTGCCCGACCTACTCCAATTTGATTTTTTTCACATACTTAGACATAATATAGTACTAAGAAATGTTTCTGACCCAAAATATTACGAAATATGATTGTTTACATTAAAATGCAAAAGTTGATGAAAAAGTATGATAATGTGAAAAAGTGACATTTTATGTCTAGAAAGTCAGTTTTCATCAAAAGTACAATAACAAAAGTAGTTCGCATTCATCCTGTGTACCCATACACACTTGTGCTCTTTATCCGCTCAAAACGATATACAGCGAACGAGAAGGCGCGAGGAGCAAAGGAAAGTGGTTTTTCTAACAAAATGATATAATCAGTTGCCCGACCAACTCCAATTTGATTCTTTTCACATATTTAGACATAATATAGTACTATGAAAATGTTTCTGACCCAAAATATTACGAAATATGATTGTTTACAATAAAATGCAAAAGTTAATGAAAAAGTATGATAAGGTGAAAAAAGTGACATTTTATGTCTAGAATGTCACTTTTCATCAAAAGTACAATAACAAAACTAGTTCCCATTCATCCTGTGTACCCATACACACTTGTGCTCTTTATCCGCTCAAAACGATATACAGCGAACGAGAAGGCGCGAGGAGCAAAGGAAAGTGGTTTTTCTAACAAAATGATATAATCAGTTGCCCGACCAACTCCAATTTGATTCTTTTCACATATTTAGACATAATATAGTACTATGAAATGTTTCTGACCCAAAATATTACGAAATATGATTCTTTACATTAAAATGCAAAAGTTGATGAAAAAGTATGATAAGGTGAAAAAAGTGACATTTTATGTCTAGAATGTCACTTTTCATCAAAAGTGCAATTACAAAACTAGTTCCCATTCATCCTGTGTACCCATACACACTTGTGCTCTTTATCCGCTCAAAACGCTATACAGCGAACGAGAAGGCGCTAGGAGCAAAGGAAAGTGGTTTTTCTAACAAACTGATATAATCAGTTGCCCGACCAACTCCAATTTGATTCTTTTCACATATTTAGACATAATATAGTACTATGAAATGTTTCTGACCCAAAATATTACGAAATATGATTGTTTACATTAAAATGCAAAAGTTGATGAAAAGTATGATAAGTTGAAAAAAGTGACATTTTATGTCTAGAATGTCACTTTTCATCAAAAGTGCAATTACAAAACTAGTTCCCATTCATCCTGTGTACCCATACACACTTGTGCTCTTTATCCGCTCAAAACGCTATACAGCGAACGAGAAGGCGCTAGGAGCAAAGGAAAGTGGTATTTATAACAAACTGATATAATCAGTTGCCCGACCAACTCCAATTTGATTCTTTTCACATATTTAGACATAATATAGTACTATGAAATGTTTCTGACCCAAAATATTACGAAATATGATTGTTTACATTAAAATGCAAAAGTTGTTGAAAAAGTATGATATGGTGAAAAAAGTGACATTTTATGTCTAGAAAGTCAGTTTTCATCAAAAGTACAATAACAAAAGTAGTTCGCATTCATCCTGTGTCTCCTTACACACTTGTGCTCTTTATCCGCTCAAAACGCTATACAGCGAACGAGAAGGCGCTAGCAGCAAAGGAAAGTGGTTTTTCTAACAAACTCATATAATCAGTTGCCCGACCTACTCCAATTTGATTTTTTTCACATAGTTAGACATAATATAGTACTATGAAATGTTTCTGACCCAAAATATTACGAAATATGATTGTTTACATTAAAATGCAAAAGTTGTTGAAAAAGTATGATAAGGTGAAAAAAGTGACATTTTATGTCTAGAAAGTCAGTTTTCATCAAAAGTACAATAACAAAAGTAGTTCGCATTCATCCTGTGTCTCCTTACACACTTGTGCTCTTTATCCGCTCAAAACGCTATACAGCGAACGAGAAGGCGCTAGGAGCAAAGGAAAGTGGTTTTTCTAACAAACTCATATAATCAGTTGCCCGACCTACTCCAATTTGATTTTTTTCACATAGTTAGACATAATATAGTACTATGAAATGTTTCTGACCAAAAATATTACGAAATATGATTGTTTACATTAAAATGCAAAAGTTGATGAAAAAGTATGATAAGGTGAAAAAGTGACATTTTATGTCTAGAAAGTCAGTTTTCATCAAAAGTACAATAACAAAAGTAGTTCGCATTCATCCTGTGTACCCATACACACTTGTGCTCTTTATCCGCTCAAAACGATATACAGCGAACGAGAAGGCGCGAGGAGCAAAGGAAAGTGGTTTTTCTAACAAAATGATATAATCAGTTGCCCGACCAACTCCAATTTGATTCTTTTCACATATTTAGACATAATATAGTACTATGAAAATGTTTCTGACCCAAAATATTACGAAATATGATTGTTTACAATAAAATGCAAAAGTTAATGAAAAAGTATGATAAGGTGAAAAAAGTGACATTTTATGTCTAGAATGTCACTTTTCATCAAAAGTACAATAACAAAACTAGTTCCCATTCATCCTGTGTACCCATACACACTTGTGCTCTTTATCCGCTCAAAACGATATACAGCGAACGAGAAGGCGCGAGGAGCAAAGGAAAGTGGTTTTTCTAACAAAATGATATAATCAGTTGCCCGACCAACTCCAATTTGATTCTTTTCACATATTTAGACATAATATAGTACTATGAAATGTTTCTGACCCAAAATATTACGAAATATGATTCTTTACATTAAAATGCAAAAGTTGATGAAAAAGTATGATAAGGTGAAAAAAGTGACATTTTATGTCTAGAATGTCACTTTTCATCAAAAGTGCAATTACAAAACTAGTTCCCATTCATCCTGTGTACCCATACACACTTGTGCTCTTTATCCGCTCAAAACGCTATACAGCGAACGAGAAGGCGCTAGGAGCAAAGGAAAGTGGTTTTTCTAACAAACTGATATAATCAGTTGCCCGACCAACTCCAATTTGATTCTTTTCACATATTTAGACATAATATAGTACTATGAAATGTTTCTGACCCAAAATATTACGAAATATGATTGTTTACATTAAAATGCAAAAGTTGATGAAAAGTATGATAAGGTGAAAAAAGTGACATTTTATGTCTAGAATGTCACTTTTCATCAAAAGTGCAATTACAAAACTAGTTCCCATTCATCCTGTGTACCCATACACACTTGTGCTCTTTATCCGCTCAAAACGCTATACAGCGAACGAGAAGGCGCTAGGAGCAAAGGAAAGTGGTATTTATAACAAACTGATATAATCAGTTGCCCGACCAACTCCAATTTGATTCTTTTCACATATTTAGACATAATATAGTACTATGAAATGTTTCTGACCCAAAATATTACGAAATATGATTGTTTACATTAAAATGCAAAAGTTGTTGAAAAAGTATGATATGGTGAAAAAAGTGACATTTTATGTCTAGAAAGTCAGTTTTCATCAAAAGTACAATAACAAAAGTAGTTCGCATTCATCCTGTGTCTCCTTACACACTTGTGCTCTTTATCCGCTCAAAACGCTATACAGCGAACGAGAAGGCGCTAGCAGCAAAGGAAAGTGGTTTTTCTAACAAACTCATATAATCAGTTGCCCGACCTACTCCAATTTGATTTTTTTCACATAGTTAGACATAATATAGTACTAAGAAATGTTTCTGACCCAAAATATTACGAAATATGATTGTTTACATTAAAATGCAAAAGTTGATGAAAAAGTATGATAAGGTGAAAAAAGTGACATTTTATGTCTAGAAAGTCAGTTTTCATCAAAAGTACAATAACAAAAGTAGTTCGCATTCATCCTGTGTCTCCTTACACACTTGTGCTCTTTATCCGCTCAAAACGCTATAGAGCGAACGAGAAGGCGCTAGGAGCAAAGGAAAGTGGTTTTTCTAACAAACTCATATAATCAGTTGCCCGACCTACTCCAATTTGATTTTTTTCACATATTTAGACATAATATAGTACTATGAAATGTTTCTGACCCAAAATATTACGAAATATGATTGTTTACATTAAAATGCAAAAGTTGTTGAAAAAGTATGATAAGGTGAAAAAAGTGACATTTTATGTCTAGAAAGTCAGTTTTCATCAAAAGTACAATAACAAAAGTAGTTCGCATTCATCCTGTGTCTCCTTACACACTTGTGCTCTTTATCCGCTCAAAACGCTATACAGCGAACGAGAAGGCGCTAGGAGCAAAGGAAAGTGGTTTTTCTAACAAACTCATATAATCAGTTGCCCGACCTACTCCAATTTGATTTTTTTCACATAGTTAGACATAATATAGTACTATGAAATGTTTCTGACCAAAAATATTACGAAATATGATTGTTTACATTAAAATGCAAAAGTTGATGAAAAAGTATGATAAGGTGAAAAATGTGACATTTTATGTATAGAATGTCACTTTTCATCAAAAGTGCAATTACAAAACTATTTCCCATTCATCCTGTGTACCCATACACACTTGTGCTCTTTATCCGCTCAAAAGGCTATACAGCGAACGAGAAGGCGCTAGGAGCAAAGGAAAGTGGTTTTTCGAACAAACTCATATAATCAGTTGCCCGACCTACTCCAATTTGATTTTTTTCACATAGTTAGACATAATATAGTACTAAGAAATGTTTCTGACCCAAAATATTACGAAATATGATTGTTTACATTAAAATGCAAAAGTTGATGAAAAAGTATGATAAGGTGAAAAAAGTGACATTTTATGTCTAGAAAGTCAGTTTTCATCAAAAGTACAATAACAAAAGTAGTTCGCATTCATCCTGTGTCTCCTTACACACTTGTGCTCTTTATCCGCTCAAAACGCTATACAGCGAACGAGAAGGCGCTAGCAGCAAAGGAAAGTGGTTTTTCTAACAAACTCATATAATCAGTTGCCCGACCTACTCCAATTTGATTTTTTTCACATAGTTAGACATAATATAGTACTAAGAAATGTTTCTGACCCAAAATATTACGAAATATGATTGTTTACATTAAAATGCAAAAGTTGATGAAAAAGTATGATAAGGTGAAAAAAGTGACATTTTATGTCTAGAAAGTCAGTTTTCATCAAAAGTACAATAACAAAAGTAGTTCGCATTCATCCTGTGTCTCCTTACACACTTGTGCTCTTTATCCGCTCAAAACGCTATAGAGCGAACGAGAAGACGCTAGGAGCAAAGGAAAGTGGTTTTTCTAACAAACTCATATAATCAGTTGCCCGACCTACTCCAATTTGATTTTTTTCACATACTTAGACATAATATAGTACTAAGAAATGTTTCTGACCCAAAATATTACGAAATATGATTGTTTACATTAAAATGCAAAAGTTGATGAAAAAGTATGATAAGGTGAAAAAAGTGACATTTTATGTCTAGAATGTCACTTTTCATCAAAAGTGCAATTACAAAACTAGTTCCCATTCATCCTGTGTACCCATACACACTTGTGCTCTTTATCCGCTCAAAACGCTATACAGCGAACGAGAAGGCGCTAGGAGCAAAGGAAAGTGGTTTTTCTAACAAACTGATATAATCAGTTGCCCGACCAACTCCAATTTGATTCTTTTCACATATTTAGACATAATATAGTACTATGAAATGTTTCTGACCCAAAATATTACGAAATATGATTGTTTACATTAAAATGCAAAAGTTGATGAAAAGTATGATAAGGTGAAAAAAGTGACATTTTATGTCTAGAATGTCACTTTTCATCAAAAGTGCAATTACAAAACTAGTTCCCATTCATCCTGTGTACCCATACACACTTGTGCTCTTTATCCGCTCAAAACGCTATACAGCGAACGAGAAGGCGCTAGGAGCAAAGGAAAGTGGTTTTTATAACAAACTGATATAATCAGTTGCCCGACCAACTCCAATTTGATTCTTTTCACATATTTAGACATAATATAGTACTATGAAATGTTTCTGACCCAAAATATTACGAAATATGATTGTTTACATTAAAATGCAAAAGTTGATGAAAAAGTATGATAAGGTGAAAAAAGTGACATTTTATGTCTAGAATGTCACTTTTCATCAAAAGTGCAATTACAAAACTAGTTCCCATTCATCCTGTGTACCCATACACACTTGTGCTCTTTATCCGCTCATAACGCTATACAGCGAACGAGAAGGCGCTAGGAGCAAAGGAAAGTGGTTTTTCTAACAAACTCATATAATCAGTTGCCCGACCAACTCCAATTTGATTATTTTCACATATTTAGACATAATATAGTACTATGAAATGTTTCTGACCCAAAATATTACGAAACATGATTGTTTACATTAAAATGCAGAAGTTGATGAAAAGTATGATAAGGTGAAAAAAGTGACATTTTATGTCTAGAATGTCACTTTTCATCAAAAGTGCAATTACAAAACTAGTTCCCATTCATCCTGTGTACCCATACACACTTGTGCTCTTTATCCGCTCAAAACGCTATAAAGCGAACGAGAAGGCGCTAGGAGCAAAGGAAAGTGGTTTTTATAACAAACTGATATAATCAGTTGCCCGACCTACTCCAATTTGATTCTTTTCACATATTTAGACATAATATAGTACTATGAAATGTTTCTGACCCAAAATATTACGAAATATGATTGTTTACATTAAAATGCAAAAGTTGATGAAAAAGTATGATAAGGTGAAAAAAGTGACATTTTATGTCTAGAATGTCACTTTTCATCAAAAGTACAATAACAAAACTAGTTCCCATTCATCCTGTGTACCCATACACACTTGTGCTCTTTATCCGCTCATAACGCTATACAGCGAACGAGAAGGCGCTAGTAGCAAAGGAAAGTGGGTTTTCTAACAAACTCATATAATCAGTTGCCCGACCAACTCCAATTTGATTCTTTTCACATATTTAGACATAATATAGTACTATGAAATGTTTCTGACCCAAAATATTACGAAATATGATTCTTTACATTAAAATGCAAAAGTTGATGAAAAAGTATGATAAGGTGAAAAAAGTGACATTTTATGTCTAGAATGTCACTTTTCATCAAAAGTGCAATTACAAAACTAGTTCCCATTCATCCTGTGTACCCATACACAGTTGTGCTCTTTATCCGCTCAAAACGCTATACAGCGAACGAGAAGGCGCTAGGAGCAAAGGAAAGTGGTTTTTCTAACAAAATGATATAATCAGTTGCCCGACCTACTCCAATTTGATTCTTTTCACATATTTAGACATAATATAGTACTATGAAATGTTTCTGACCCAAAATATTACGAAATATGATTGTTTACATTAAAATGCAAAAGTTGTTGAAAAAGTATGATATGGTGAAAAAAGTGACATTTTATGTCTAGAAAGTCAGTTTTCATCAAAAGTACAATAACAAAAGTAGTTCGCATTCATCCTGTGTCTCCTTACACACTTGTGCTCTTTATCCGCTCAAAACGCTATACAGCGAACGAGAAGGCGCTAGCAGCAAAGGAAAGTGGTTTTTCTAACAAACTCATATAATCAGTTGCCCGACCTACTCCAATTTGATTTTTTTCACATAGTTAGACATAATATAGTACTATGAAATGTTTCTGACCAAAAATATTACGAAATATGATTGTTTACATTAAAATGCAAAAGTTGATGAAAAAGTATGATAAGGTGAAAAAAGTGACATTTTATGTATAGAATGTCACTTTTCATCAAAAGTGCAATTACAAAACTATTTCCCATTCATCCTGTGTACCCATACACACTTGTGCTCTTTATCCGCTCAAAAGGCTATACAGCGAACGAGAAGGCGCTAGGAGCAAAGGAAAGTGGTTTTTCTAACAAACTCATATAATCAGTTGCCCGACCTACTCCAATTTGATTTTTTTCACATAGTTTGACATAATATAGTACTAAGAAATGTTTCTGACCCAAAATATTACGAAATATGATTGTTTACATTAAAATGCAAAAGTTGATGAAAAAGTATGATAAGGTGAAAAAAGTGACATTTTATGTCTAGAAAGTCAGTTTTCATCAAAAGTACAATAACAAAACTAGTTCGCATTCATCCTGTGTCTCCTTACACACTTGTGCTCTTTATCCGCTCAAAACGCTATACAGCGAACGAGAAGGCGCTAGCAGCAAAGGAAAGTGGTTTTTCTAACAAACTCATATAATCAGTTGCCCGACCTACTCCAATTTGATTTTTTTCACATAGTTAGACATAATATAGTACTAAGAAATGTTTCTGACCCAAAATATTACGAAATATGATTGTTTACATTAAAATGCAAAAGTTGATGAAAAAGTATGATAAGGTGAAAAAAGTGACATTTTATGTCTAGAAAGTCAGTTTTCATCAAAAGTACAATAACAAAAGTAGTTCGCATTCATCCTGTGTCTCCTTACACACTTGTGCTCTTTATCCGCTCAAAACGCTATAGAGCGAACGAGAAGACGCTAGGAGCAAAGGAAAGTGGTTTTTCTAACAAACTCATATAATCAGTTGCCCGACCTACTCCAATTTGATTTTTTTCACATACTTAGACATAATATAGTACTAAGAAATGTTTCTGACCCAAAATATTACGAAATATGATTGTTTACATTAAAATGCAAAAGTTGATGAAAAAGTATGATAAGGTGAAAAAGTGACATTTTATGTCTAGAAAGTCAGTTTTCATCAAAAGTACAATAACAAAAGTAGTTCGCATTCATCCTGTGTACCCATACACACTTGTGCTCTTTATCCGCTCAAAACGATATACAGCGAACGAGAAGGCGCGAGGAGCAAAGGAAAGTGGTTTTTCTAACAAAATGATATAATCAGTTGCCCGACCAACTCCAATTTGATTCTTTTCACATATTTAGACATAATATAGTACTATGAAAATGTTTCTGACCCAAAATATTACGAAATATGATTGTTTACAATAAAATGCAAAAGTTAATGAAAAAGTATGATAAGGTGAAAAAAGTGACATTTTATGTCTAGAATGTCACTTTTCATCAAAAGTACAATAACAAAACTAGTTCCCATTCATCCTGTGTACCCATACACACTTGTGCTCTTTATCCGCTCAAAACGATATACAGCGAACGAGAAGGCGCGAGGAGCAAAGGAAAGTGGTTTTTCTAACAAAATGATATAATCAGTTGCCCGACCTAACTCCAATTTGATTCTTTTCACATATTTAGACATAATATAGTACTATGAAATGTTTCTGACCCAAAATATTACGAAATATGATTCTTTACATTAAAATGCAAAAGTTGATGAAAAAGTATGATAAGGTGAAAAAAGTGACATTTTATGTCTAGAATGTCACTTTTCATCAAAAGTGCAATTACAAAACTAGTTCCCATTCATCCTGTGTACCCATACACACTTGTGCTCTTTATCCGCTCAAAACGCTATACAGCGAACGAGAAGGCGCTAGGAGCAAAGGAAAGTGGTTTTTTCTAACAAACTGATATAATCAGTTGCCCGACCAACTCCAATTTGATTCTTTTCACATATTTAGACATAATATAGTACTATGAAATGTTTCTGACCCAAAATATTACGAAATATGATTGTTTACATTAAAATGCAAAAGTTGATGAAAAGTATGATAAGGTGAAAAAAGTGACATTTTATGTCTAGAATGTCACTTTTCATCAAAAGTGCAATTACAAAACTAGTTCCCATTCATCCTGTGTACCCATACACACTTGTGCTCTTTATCCGCTCAAAACGCTATACAGCGAACGAGAAGGCGCTAGGAGCAAAGGAAAGTGGTATTTATAACAAACTGATATAATCAGTTGCCCGACCAACTCCAATTTGATTCTTTTCACATATTTAGACATAATATAGTACTATGAAATGTTTCTGACCCAAAATATTACGAAATATGATTGTTTACATTAAAATGCAAAAGTTGTTGAAAAAGTATGATATGGTGAAAAAAGTGACATTTTATGTCTAGAAAGTCAGTTTTCATCAAAAGTACAATAACAAAAGTAGTTCGCATTCATCCTGTGTCTCCTTACACACTTGTGCTCTTTATCCGCTCAAAACGCTATACAGCGAACGAGAAGGCGCTAGCAGCAAAGGAAAGTGGTTTTTCTAACAAACTCATATAATCAGTTGCCCGACCTACTCCAATTTGATTTTTTTCACATAGTTAGACATAATATAGTACTAAGAAATGTTTCTGACCCAAAATATTACGAAATATGATTGTTTACATTAAAATGCAAAAGTTGATGAAAAAGTATGATAAGGTGAAAAAAGTGACATTTTATGTCTAGAAAGTCAGTTTTCATCAAAAGTACAATAACAAAAGTAGTTCGCATTCATCCTGTGTCTCCTTACACACTTGTGCTCTTTATCCGCTCAAAACGCTATAGAGCGAACGAGAAGGCGCTAGGAGCAAAGGAAAGTGGTTTTTCTAACAAACTCATATAATCAGTTGCCCGACCTACTCCAATTTGATTTTTTTCACATATTTAGACATAATATAGTACTATGAAATGTTTCTGACCCAAAATATTACGAAATATGATTGTTTACATTAAAATGCAAAAGTTGTTGAAAAAGTATGATAAGGTGAAAAAAGTGACATTTTATGTCTAGAAAGTCAGTTTTCATCAAAAGTACAATAACAAAAGTAGTTCGCATTCATCCTGTGTCTCCTTACACACTTGTGCTCTTTATCCGCTCAAAACGCTATACAGCGAACGAGAAGGCGCTAGGAGCAAAGGAAAGTGGTTTTTCTAACAAACTCATATAATCAGTTGCCCGACCTACTCCAATTTGATTTTTTTCACATAGTTAGACATAATATAGTACTAAGAAATGTTTCTGACCCAAAATATTACGAAATATGATTGTTTACATTAAAATGCAAAAGTTGATGAAAAAGTATGATAAGGTGAAAAAAGTGACATTTTATGTATAGAATGTCACTTTTCATCAAAAGTGCAATTACAAAACTATTTCCCATTCATCCTGTGTACCCATACACACTTGTGCTCTTTATCCGCTCAAAAGGCTATACAGCGAACGAGAAGGCGCTAGGAGCAAAGGAAAGTGGTTTTTCTAACAAACTCATATAATCAGTTGCCCGACCTACTCCAATTTGATTTTTTTCACATAGTTAGACATAATATAGTACTAAGAAATGTTTCTGACCCAAAATATTACGAAATATGATTGTTTACATTAAAATGCAAAAGTTGATGAAAAAGTATGATAAGGTGAAAAAAGTGACATTTTATGTCTAGAAAGTCAGTTTTCATCAAAAGTACAATAACAAAAGTAGTTCGCATTCATCCTGTGTCTCCTTACACACTTGTGCTCTTTATCCGCTCAAAACGCTATACAGCGAACGAGAAGGCGCTAGCAGCAAATGAAAGTGGTTTTTCTAACAAACTCATATAATCAGTTGCCCGACCTACTCCAATTTGATTTTTTTCACATACTTAGACATAATATAGTACTAAGAAATGTTTCTGACCCAAAATATTACGAAATATGATTGTTTACATTAAAATGCAAAAGTTGATGAAAAAGTATGATAAGGTGAAAAAAGTGACATTTTATGTCTAGAAAGTCAGTTTTCATCAAAAGTACAATAACAAAAGTAGTTCGCATTCATCCTGTGTCTCCTTACACACTTGTGCTCTTTATCCGCTCAAAACGCTATAGAGCGAACGAGAAGTCGCTAGGAGCAAAGGAAAGTGGTTTTTCTAACAAACTCATATAATCAGTTGCCCGACCTACTCCAATTTGATTTTTTTCACATACTTAGACATAATATAGTACTAAGAAATGTTTCTGACCCAAAATATTACGAAATATGATTGTTTACATTAAAATGCAAAAGTTGATGAAAAAGTATGATAAGGTGAAAAAGTGACATTTTATGTCTAGAAAGTCAGTTTTCATCAAAAGTACAATAACAAAAGTAGTTCGCATTCATCCTGTGTACCCATACACACTTGTGCTCTTTATCCGCTCAAAACGATATACAGCGAACGAGAAGGCGCGAGGAGCAAAGGAAAGTGGTTTTTCTAACAAAATGATATAATCAGTTGCCCGACCTACTCCAATTTGATTCTTTTCACATATTTAGACATAATATAGTACTATGAAATGTTTCTGACCCAAAATATTACGAAATATGATTGTTTACAATTAAAATGCAAAAGTTAATGAAAAAGTATGATAAGGTGAAAAAAGTGACATTTTATGTCTAGAATGTCACTTTTCATCAAAAGTACAATAACAAAACTAGTTCCCATTCATCCTGTGTACCCATACACACTTGTGCTCTTTATCCGCTCAAAACGATATACAGCGAACGAGAAGGCGCTAGGAGCAAAGGAAAGTGGTTTTTCTAACAAAATGATATAATCAGTTGCCCGACCTACTCCAATTTGATTCTTTTCACATATTTAGACATAATATAGTACTATGAAATGTTTCTGACCCAAAATATTACGAAATATGATTGTTTACATTAAAATGCAAAAGTTGATGAAAAAGTATGATAAGGTGAAAAAAGTGACATTTTATGTCTAGAATGTCACTTTTCATCAAAAGTGCAATTACAAAACTAGTTCCCATTCATCCTATGCACCCATACACACTTGTGCTCTTTATCCGCTCAAAACGCTATACAGCGAACGAGAAGGCGCTAGGAGCAAAGGAAAGTGGTTTTTCGAACAAACTGATATAATCAGTTGCCCGACCTACTCCAATTTGATTCTTTTCACATATTTAGACATAATATAGTACTATGAAATGTTTCTGACCCAAAATATTACGAAATATGATTGTTTACATTAAAATGCAAAAGTTGATGAAAAGTATGATAAGGTGAAAAAAGTGACATTTTATGTCTAGAATGTCACTTTTCATCAAAAGTGCAATTACAAAACTAGTTCCCATTCATCCTGTGTACCCATACACACTTGTGCTCTTTATCCGCTCAAAACGCTATACAGCGAACGAGAAGGCGCTAGGAGCAAAGGAAAGTGGTATTTATAACAAACTGATATAATCAGTTGCCCGACCTACTCCAATTTGATTCTTTTCACATATTTAGACATAATATAGTACTATGAAATGTTTCTGACCCAAAATATTACGAAATATGATTGTTTACATTAAAATGCAAAAGTTGATGAAAAAGTATGATAAGGTGAAAAAAGTGACATTTTATGTCTAGAATGTCACTTTTCATCAAAAGTACAATAACAAAACTAGTTCCCATTCATCCTGTGTACCCATACACACTTGTGCTCTTTATCCGCTCATAACGCTATACAGCGAACGAGAAGGCGCTAGAAGCAAAGGAAAGTGGGTTTTCTAACAAACTCATATAATCAGTTGCCCGACCAACTCCAATTTGATTCTTTTCACATATTTAGACATAATATAGTACTATGAAATGTTTCTGACCCAAAATATTACGAAATATGATTGTTTACATTAAAATGCAAAAGTTGATGAAAAAGTATGATAAGGTGAAAAAAGTGACATTTTATGTCTAGAATGTCACTTTTCATCAAAAGTACAATAACAAAACTAGTTCCCATTCATCCTGTGTACCCATACACACTTGTGCTCTTTATCCGCTCATAACGCTATACAGCGAACGAGAAGGCGCTAGAAGCAAAGGAAAGTGGGTTTTCTAACAAACTCATATAATCAGTTGCCCGACCAACTCCAATTTGATTCTTTTCACATATTTAGACGTAATATAGTACTATGAAATGTTTCTGACCCAAAATATTACGAAATATGATTGTTTACATTAAAATGCAAAAGTTGATGAAAAAGTATGATAAGGTGAAAAAAGTGACATTTTATGTCTAGAATGTCACTTTTCATCAAAAGTGCAATTACAAAACTAGTTCCCATTCATCCTGTGTACCCATACACACTTGTGCTCTTTATCCGCTCATAACGCTATACAGCGAACGAGAAGGCGCTAGGAGCAAAGGAAAGTGGTTTTTCTAACAAACTCATATAATCAGTTGCCCGACCTACTCCAATTTGATTATTTTCACATATTTAGACATAATATAGTACTATGAAATGTTTCTGACCCAAAATATTACGAAATATGATTGTTTACATTAAAATGCAAAAGTTGATGAAAAAGTATGATAAGGTGAAAAAAGTGACATTTTATGTCTAGAATGTCACTTTTCATCAAAAGTGCAATTACAAAACTAGTTCCCATTCATCCTGTGTACCCATACACACTTGTGCTCTTTATCCGCTCAAAACGCTATAAAGCGAACGAGAAGGCGCTAGGAGCAAAGGAAAGTGGTTTTTCTAACAAAATGATATAATCAGTTGCCCGACCTACTCCAATTTGATTCTTTTCACATATTTAGACATAATATAGTACTATGAAATGTTTCTGACCCAAAATATTACGAAATATGATTGTTTACATTAAAATGCAAAAGTTGATGAAAAAGTATGATAAGGTGAAAAAAGTGACATTTTATGTCTAGAATGTCACTTTTCATCAAAAGTACAATAACAAAACTAGTTCCCATTCATCCTGTGTACCCATACACACTTGTGCTCTTTATCCGCTCATAACGCTATACAGCGAACGAGAAGGCGCTAGTAGCAAAGGAAAGTGGTTTTTCTAACAAACTCATATAATCAGTTGCCGGACCTACTCCAATTTGATTCTTTTCACATATTTAGACATAATATAGTACTATGAAATGTTTCTGACCCAAAATATTACGAAATATGATTGTTTACATTAAAATGCAAAAGTTGATGAAAAAGTATGATAAGGTGAAAAAAGTGACATTTTATGTCTAGAATGTCACTTTTCATCAAAAGTGCAATTACAAAACTAGTTCCCATTCATCCTGTGTACCCATACACACTTGTGCTCTTTATCCGCTCAAAACGCTATACAGCGAACGAGAAGGCGCTAGGAGCAAAGGAAAGTGGTTTTTCTAACAAACTGATATAAGTCAGTTGCCCAACCTACTCCAATTTGATTTTTTTCACATATTTAGACATAGTATAGTACTATGAAATGTTTCTGACCCAATATATTACGAAATATGATTGTTTACATTAAAATGCAAAAGTTGATGAAAAAGTATGATAAGGTGAAAAAAGTGACATTTTATGTCTAGAATGTCACTTTTCATCAAAAGTACAATTAACAAAACTAGTTCGCATTCATCCTGTGTACTCCATACACACTTGTGCTCTTTATCCGCTCAAAACGCTATACAGCGAACGAGAAGGCGCTAGGAGCAAAGGAAAGTGGTTTTTCTAACAAACTCATATAATCAGTTGCCCGACCTACTCCAATTTGATTTTTTTCACATAGTTAGACATAATATAGTACTATGAAATGTTTCTGACCCAAAATATTACGAAATATGATTGTTTACATTAAAATGCAAAAGTTGATGAAAAAGTATGATAAGGTGAAAAAAGTGACATTTTATGTCTAGAATGTCACTTTTCATCAAAAGTGCAATTACAAAACTAGTTCCCATTCATCCTGTGTACCCATACACACTTGTGCTCTTTATCCGCTCAAAACGCTATACAGCGAACGAGAAGGCGCTAGGAGCAAAGGAAAGTGGTTTTTCTAACAAACTGATATAATCAGTTGCCCGACCTAACTCCAATTTGATTCTTTTCACATATTTAGACATAATATAGTACTATGAAATGTTTCTGACCCAAAATATTACGAAATATGATTGTTTACATTAAAATGCAAAAGTTGATGAAAAAGTATGATAAGGTGAAAAAAGTGACATTTTATGTCTAGAATGTCACTTTTCATCAAAAGTGCAATTACAAAACTAGTTCCCATTCATCCTGTGTACCCATACACACTTGTGCTCTTTATCCGCTCAAAACGCTATACAGCGAACGAGAAGGCGCTAGGAGCAAAGGAAAGTGGTATTTTCTAACAAACTGATATAATCAGTTGCCCGACCTAACTCCAATTTGATTCTTTTCACATATTTAGACATAATATAGTACTATGAAATGTTTCTGACCCAAAATATTACGAAATATGATTGTTTACATTAAAATGCAAAAGTTGATGAAAAAGTATGATAAGGTGAAAAAAGTGACATTTTATGTCTAGAATGTCACTTTTCATCAAAAGTACAATAACAAAACAAGTTCCCATTCATCCTGTGTACCCATACACACTTGTGCTCTTTATCCGCTCAAAACGCTATACAGCGAACGAGAAGGCGCTAGAAGCAAAGGAAAGTGGTTTTTCTAACAAACTCATATAATCAGTTGCCCGACCTACTCCAATTTGATTCTTTTCACATATTTAGACATAATATAGTACTATGAAATGTTTCTGACCCAAAATATTACGAAATATGATTGTTTACATTAAAATGCAAAAGTTGATGAAAAAGTATGATAAGGTGAAAAAAGTGACATTTTATGTCTAGAATGTCACTTTTCATCAAAAGTACAATAACAAAACTAAGTTCCCATTCATCCTGTGTACCCATACACACTTGTGCTCTTTATCCGCTCATAACGCTATACAGCGAACGAGAAGGCGCTAGAAGCAAAGGAAAGTGGTTTTTCTAACAAACTCATATAATCAGTTGCCCGACCTACTCCAATTTGATTCTTTTCACATATTTAGACAGTAATATAGTACTATGAAATGTTTCTGACCCAAAATATTACGAAATATGATTGTTTACATTAAAATGCAAAAGTTGATGAAAAAGTATGATAAGGTGAAAAAAGTGACATTTTATGTCTAGAATGTCACTTTTCATCAAAAGTGCAATTACAAAACTAGTTCCCATTCATCCTGTGTACCCATACACACTTGTGCTCTTTATCCGCTCATAACGCTATACAGCGAACGAGAAGGCGCTAGGAGCAAAGGAAAGTGGTTTTTCTAACAAACTCATATAATCAGTTGCCCGACCTACTCCAATTTGATTATTTTCACATATTTAGACATAATATAGTACTATGAAATGTTTCTGACCCAAAATATTACGAAATATGATTGTTTACATTAAAATGCAAAAGTTGATGAAAAGTATGATAAGGTGAAAAAAGTGACATTTTATGTCTAGAATGTCACTTTTCATCAAAAGTGCAATTACAAAACTAGTTCCCATTCATCCTGTGTACCCATACACACTTGTGCTCTTTATCCGCTCAAAACGCTATAAAGCGAACGAGAAGGCGCTAGGAGCAAAGGAAAGTGGTTTTTATAACAAACTGATATAATCAGTTGCCCGACCTACTCCAATTTGATTCTTTTCACATATTTAGACATAATATAGTACTATGAAATGTTTCTGACCCAAAATATTACGAAATATGATTGTTTACATTAAAATGCAAAAGTTGATGAAAAAGTATGATAAGGTGAAAAAAGTGACATTTTATGTCTAGAATGTCACTTTTCATCAAAAGTACAATAACAAAACTAGTTCCCATTCATCCTGTGTACCCATACACACTTGTGCTCTTTATCCGCTCATAACGCTATACAGCGAACGAGAAGGCGCTAGTAGCAAAGGAAAGTGGGTTTTCTAACAAACTCATATAATCAGTTGCCCGACCAACTCCAATTTGATTCTTTTCACATATTTAGACATAATATAGTACTATGAAATGTTTCTGACCCAAAATATTACGAAATATGATTCTTTACATTAAAATGCAAAAGTTGATGAAAAAGTATGATAAGGTGAAAAAAGTGACATTTTATGTCTAGAATGTCACTTTTCATCAAAAGTGCAATTACAAAACTAGTTCCCATTCATCCTGTGTACCCATACACAGTTGTGCTCTTTATCCGCTCAAAACGCTATACAGCGAACGAGAAGGCGCTAGGAGCAAAGGAAAGTGGTTTTTCTAACAAACTGATATAGTCAGTTGCCCAACCTACTCCAATTTGATTTTTTTCACATATTTAGACATAATATAGAACTATGAAATGTTTCTGACCCAATATATTACGAAATATGATTGTTTACATTAAAATGCAAAAGTTGATGAAAAAGTATGATAAGGTGAAAAAAGTGACATTTTATGTCTAGAATGTCACTTTTCATCAAAAGTGCAATTACAAAACTAGTTCCCATTCATCCTGCGTACCCATACACACTTGTACTCTTTATCCGCTCAAAACGCTATACAGAGAACGAGAAGGCGCTAGGAGCAAAGGAAAGTGGTTTTTCTAACAAACTCATATAATCAGTTGCCCGACCTACTCCAATTTGATTTTTTTCACATAGTTAGACATAATATAGTACTAAGAAATGTTTCTGACCCAAAATATTACGAAATATGATTGTTTACATTAAAATGCAAAAGTTGATGAAAAAGTATGATAAGGTGAAAAAAGTGACATTTTATGTCTAGAATGTCACTTTTCATCAAAAGTGCAATTACAAAACTAGTTCCCATTCATCCTGTGTACCCATACACACTTGTGCTCTTTATCCGCTCAAAAGGCTATACAGCGAACGAGAAGGCGCTAGGAGCAAAGGAAAGTGGTTTTTCTAACAAAATGATATAATCAGTTGCCCGACCTACTCCAATTTGATTCTTTTCACATATTTAGACATAATATAGTACTATGAAATGTTTCTGACCCAAAATATTACGAAATATGATTGTTTACATTAAAATGCAAAAGTTGTTGAAAAAGTATGATAAGGTGAAAAAAGTGGCATTTTATGTCTAGAAAGTCAGTTTTCATCAAAAGTACAATAACAAAAGTAGTTCGCATTCATCCTGTGTCTCCTTACACACTTGTGCTCTTTATCCGCTCAAAACGCTATACAGCGAACGAGAAGGCGCTAGCAGCAAAGGAAAGTGGTTTTTCTAACAAACTCATATAATCAGTTGCCCGACCTACTCCAATTTGATTTTTTTCACATAGTTAGACATAATATAGTACTAAGAAATGTTTCTGACCCAAAATATTACGAAATATGATTGTTTACATTAAAATGCAAAAGTTGATGAAAAAGTATGATAAGGTGAAAAAAGTGACATTTTATGTATAGAATGTCACTTTTCATCAAAAGTGCAATTACAAAACTATTTCCCATTCATCCTGTGTACCCATACACACTTGTGCTCTTTATCCGCTCAAAAGGCTATACAGCGAACGAGAAGGCGCTAGGAGCAAAGGAAAGTGGTTTTTCTAACAAACTCATATAATCAGTTGCCCGACCTACTCCAATTTGATTCTTTTCACATATTTAGACATAATATAGTACTATGAAATGTTTCTGACCCAAAATATTACGAAATATGATTGTTTACATTAAAATGCAAAAGTTGTTGAAAAAGTATGATATGGTGAAAAAAGTGACATTTTATGTCTAGAAAGTCAGTTTTCATCAAAAGTACAATAACAAAAGTAGTTCGCATTCATCCTGTGTCTCCTTACACACTTGTGCTCTTTATCCGCTCAAAACGCTATACAGCGAACGAGAAGGCGCTAGCAGCAAAGGAAAGTGGTTTTTCTAACAAACTCATATAATCAGTTGCCCGACCTACTCCAATTTGATTTTTTTCACATAGTTAGACATAATATAGTACTAAGAAATGTTTCTGACCCAAAATATTACGAAATATGATTGTTTACATTAAAATGCAAAAGTTGATGAAAAAGTATGATAAGGTGAAAAAAGTGACATTTTATGTCTAGAAAGTCAGTTTTCATCAAAAGTACAATAACAAAAGTAGTTCGCATTCATCCTGTGTCTCCTTACACACTTGTGCTCTTTATCCGCTCAAAACGCTATAGAGCGAACGAGAAGGCGCTAGGAGCAAAGGAAAGTGGTTTTTCTAACAAACTCATATAATCAGTTGCCCGACCTACTCCAATTTGATTTTTTTCACATAGTTAGACATAATATAGTACTAAGAAATGTTTCTGACCAAAAATATTACGAAATATGATTGTTTACATTAAAATGCAAAAGTTGATGAAAAAGTATGATAAGGTGAAAAAAGTGACATTTTATGTATAGAATGTCACTTTTCATCAAAAGTGCAATTACAAAACTATTTCCCATTCATCCTGTGTACCCATACACACTTGTGCTCTTTATCCGCTCAAAAGGCTATACAGCGAACGAGAAGGCGCTAGGAGCAAAGGAAAGTGGTTTTTCTAACAAAATGATATAATCAGTTGCCCGACCTACTCCAATTTGATTCTTTTCACATATTTAGACATAATATAGTACTATGAAATGTTTCTGACCCAAAATATTACGAAATATGATTGTTTACATTAAAATGCAAAAGTTGTTGAAAAAGTATGCTAAGGTGAAAAAAGTGACATTTTATGTCTAGAAAGTCAGTTTTCATCAAAAGTACAATAACAAAAGTAGTTCGCATTCATCCTGTGTCTCCTTACACACTTGTGCTCTTTATCCGCTCAAAACGCTATAGAGCGAACGAGAAGGCGCTAGCAGCAAAGGAAAGTGGTTTTTCTAACAAACTCATATAATCAGTTGCCCGACCTACTCCAATTTGATTTTTTTCACATAGTTAGACATAATATAGTACTAAGAAATGTTTCTGACCCAAAATATTACGAAATATGATTGTTTACATTAAAATGCAAAAGTTGATGAAAAAGTATGATAAGGTGAAAAAAGTGACATTTTATGTCTAGAATGTCACTTTTCATCAAAAGTGCAATTACAAAACTAGTTCCCATTCATCCTGTGTACCCATACACACTTGTGCTCTTTATCCGCTCAAAAGGCTATACAGCGAACGAGAAGGCGCTAGGAGCAAAGGAAAGTGGTTTTTCTAACAAAATGATATAATCAGTTGCCCGACCTACTCCAATTTGATTCTTTTCACATATTTAGACATAATATAGTACTATGAAATGTTTCTGACCCAAAATATTACGAAATATGATTGTTTACATTAAAATGCAAAAGTTGTTGAAAAAGTATGATATGGTGAAAAAAGTGACATTTTATGTCTAGAAAGTCAGTTTTCATCAAAAGTACAATAACAAAAGTAGTTCGCATTCATCCTGTGTCTCCTTACACACTTGTGCTCTTTATCCGCTCAAAACGCTATACAGCGAACGAGAAGGCGCTAGCAGCAAAGGAAAGTGGTTTTTCTAACAAACTCATATAATCAGTTGCCCGACCTACTCCAATTTGATTTTTTTCACATAGTTAGACATAATATAGTACTAAGAAATGTTTCTGACCCAAAATATTACGAAATATGATTGTTTACATTAAAATGCAAAAGTTGATGAAAAAGTATGATAAGGTGAAAAAAGTGACATTTTATGTCTAGAAAGTCAGTTTTCATCAAAAGTACAATAACAAAAGTAGTTCGCATTCATCCTGTGTCTCCTTACACACTTGTGCTCTTTATCCGCTCAAAACGCTATACAGCGAACGAGAAGGCGCTAGCAGCAAAGGAAAGTGGTTTTTCTAACAAACTCATATAATCAGTTGCCCGACCTACTCCAATTTGATTTTTTTCACATAGTTAGACATAATATAGTACTAAGAAATGTTTCTGACCCAAAATATTACGAAATATGATTGTTTACATTAAAATGCAAAAGTTGATGAAAAAGTATGATAAGGTGAAAAAAGTGACATTTTATGTCTAGAATGTCACTTTTCATCAAAAGTGCAATTACAAAACTAGTTCCCATTCATCCTGTGTACCCATACACACTTGTGCTCTTTATCCGCTCAAAAGGCTATACAGCGAACGAGAAGGCGCTAGGAGCAAAGGAAAGTGGTTTTTCTAACAAAATGATATAATCAGTTGCCCGACCTACTCCAATTTGATTCTTTTCACATATTTAGACATAATATAGTACTATGAAATGTTTCTGACCCAAAATATTACGAAATATGATTGTTTACATTAAAATGCAAAAGTTGTTGAAAAAGTATGATAAGGTGAAAAAAGTGACATTTTATGTCTAGAAAGTCAGTTTTCATCAAAAGTACAATAACAAAAGTAGTTCGCATTCATCCTGTGTCTCCTTACACACTTGTGCTCTTTATCCGCTCAAAACGCTATAGAGCGAACGAGAAGGCGCTAGCAGCAAAGGAAAGTGGTTTTTCTAACAAACTCATATAATCAGTTGCCCGACCTACTCCAATTTGATTTTTTTCACATAGTTAGACATAATATAGTACTAAGAAATGTTTCTGACCCAAAATATTACGAAATATGATTGTTTACATTAAAATGCAAAAGTTGATGAAAAAGTATGATAAGGTGAAAAAAGTGACATTTTATGTCTAGAATGTCACTTTTCATCAAAAGTGCAATTACAAAACTAGTTCCCATTCATCCTGTGTACCCATACACACTTGTGCTCTTTATCCGCTCAAAAGGCTATACAGCGAACGAGAAGGCGCTAGGAGCAAAGGAAAGTGGTTTTTCTAACAAAATGATATAATCAGTTGCCCGACCTACTCCAATTTGATTCTTTTCACATATTTAGACATAATATAGTACTATGAAATGTTTCTGACCCAAAATATTACGAAATATGATTGTTTACATTAAAATGCAAAAGTTGTTGAAAAAGTATGATAATGGTGAAAAAAGTGACATTTTATGTCTAGAAAGTCAGTTTTCATCAAAAGTACAATAACAAAAGTAGTTCGCATTCATCCTGTGTCTCCTTACACACTTGTGCTCTTTATCCGCTCAAAACGCTATACAGCGAACGAGAAGGCGCTAGCAGCAAAGGAAAGTGGTTTTTCTAACAAACTCATATAATCAGTTGCCCGACCTACTCCAATTTGATTTTTTTCACATAGTTAGACATAATATAGTACTAAGAAATGTTTCTGACCCAAAATATTACGAAATATGATTGTTTACATTAAAATGCAAAAGTTGATGAAAAAGTATGATAAGGTGAAAAAAGTGACATTTTATGTATAGAAAGTCAGTTTTCATCAAAAGTACAATAACAAAAGTAGTTCGCATTCATCCTGTGTCTCCTTACACACTTGTGCTCTTTATCCGCTCAAAACGCTATAGAGCGAACGAGAAGGCGCTAGGAGCAAAGGAAAGTGGTTTTTCTAACAAACTCATATAATCAGTTGCCCGACCTACTCCAATTTGATTTTTTTCACATAGTTAGACATAATATAGTACTAAGAAATGTTTCTGACCCAAAATATTACGAAATATGATTGTTTACATTAAAATGCAAAAGTTGATGAAAAAGTATGATAAGGTGAAAAAAGTGACATTTTATGTATAGAATGTCACTTTTCATCAAAAGTGCAATTACAAAACTATTTCCCATTCATCCTGTGTACCCATACACACTTGTGCTCTTTATCCGCTCAAAAGGCTATACAGCGAACGAGAAGGCGCTAGGAGCAAAGGAAAGTGGTTTTTCTAACAAAATGATATAATCAGTTGCCCGACCTACTCCAATTTGATTCTTTTCACATATTTAGACATAATATAGTACTATGAAATGTTTCTGACCCAAAATATTACGAAATATGATTGTTTACATTAAAATGCAAAAGTTGTTGAAAAAGTATGATAAGGTGAAAAAAGTGACATTTTATGTCTAGAAAGTCAGTTTTCATCAAAAGTACAATAACAAAAGTAGTTCGCATTCATCCTGTGTCTCCTTACACACTTGTGCTCTTTATCCGCTCAAAACGCTATAGAGCGAACGAGAAGGCGCTAGCAGCAAAGGAAAGTGGTTTTTCTAACAAACTCATATAATCAGTTGCCCGACCTACTCCAATTTGATTTTTTTCACATAGTTAGACATAATATAGTACTAAGAAATGTTTCTGACCCAAAATATTACGAAATATGATTGTTTACATTAAAATGCAAAAGTTGATGAAAAAGTATGATAAGGTGAAAAAAGTGACATTTTATGTCTAGAAATGTCAGTTTTCATCAAAAGTACAATAACAAAAGTAGTTCGCATTCATCCTGTGTACTCCTTACACACTTGTGCTCTTTATCCGCTCAAAACGCTATACAGCGAACGAGAAGGCGCTAGCAGCAAAGGAAAGTGGTTTTTCTAACAAACTCATATAATCAGTTGCCCGACCTACTCCAATTTGATTTTTTTCACATAGTTAGACATAATATAGTACTAAGAAATGTTTCTGACCCAAAATATTACGAAATATGATTGTTTACATTAAAATGCAAAAGTTGATGAAAAAGTATGATAAGGTGAAAAAAGTGACATTTTATGTCTAGAAAGTCAGTTTTCATCAAAAGTACAATAACAAAAGTAGTTCGCATTCATCCTGTGTCTCCTTACACACTTGTGCTCTTTATCCGCTCAAAACGCTATACAGCGAACGAGAAGGCGCTAGCAGCAAAGGAAAGTGGTTTTTCTAACAAACTCATATAATCAGTTGCCCGACCTACTCCAATTTGATTTTTTTCACATAGTTAGACATAATATAGTACTAAGAAATGTTTCTGACCAAAAATATTACGAAATATGATTGTTTACATTAAAATGCAAAAGTTGATGAAAAAGTATGATAAGGTGAAAAAAGTGACATTTTATGTATAGAATGTCACTTTTCATCAAAAGTGCAATTACAAAACTATTTCCCATTCATCCTGTGTACCCATACACACTTGTGCTCTTTATCCGCTCAAAAGGCTATACAGCGAACGAGAAGGCGCTAGGAGCAAAGGAAAGTGGTTTTTCTAACAAAATGATATAATCAGTTGCCCGACCTACTCCAATTTGATTCTTTTCACATATTTAGACATAATATAGTACTATGAAATGTTTCTGACCCAAAATATTACGAAATATGATTGTTTACATTAAAATGCAAAAGTTGTTGAAAAAGTATGATAAGGTGAAAAAAGTGACATTTTATGTCTAGAAAGTCAGTTTTCATCAAAAGTACAATAACAAAAGTAGTTCGCATTCATCCTGTGTCTCCTTACACACTTGTGCTCTTTATCCGCTCAAAACGCTATACAGCGAACGAGAAGGCGCTAGCAGCAAAGGAAAGTGGTTTTTCTAACAAACTCATATAATCAGTTGCCCGACCTACTCCAATTTGATTTTTTTCACATAGTTAGACATAATATAGTACTAAGAAATGTTTCTGACCCAAAATATTACGAAATATGATTGTTTACATTAAAATGCAAAAGTTGATGAAAAAGTATGATAAGGTGAAAAAAGTGACATTTTATGTCTAGAAAGTCAGTTTTCATCAAAAGTACAATAACAAAAGTAGTTCGCATTCATCCTGTGTCTCCTTACACACTTGTGCTCTTTATCCGCTCAAAACGGCTATACAGCGAACGAGAAGGCGCTAGGAGCAAAGGAAAGTGGTTTTTCTAACAAACTGCATATAATCAGTTGCCCGACCTACTCCAATTTGATTTTTTTCACATAGTTAGACATAATATAGTACTAAGAAATGTTTCTGACCCAAAATATTACGAAATATGATTGTTTACATTAAAATGCAAAAGTTGATGAAAAAGTATGATAAGGTGAAAAAAGTGACATTTTATGTATAGAATGTCACTTTTCATCAAAAGTGCAATTACAAAACTAGTTCCCATTCATCCTGTGTACCCATACACACTTGTGCTCTTTATCCGCTCAAAAGGCTATACAGCGAACGAGAAGGCGCTAGGAGCAAAGGAAAGTGGTTTTTCTAACAAACTGATATAATCAGTTGCCCGACCTACTCCAATTTGATTCTTTTCACATATTTAGACATAATATAGTACTATGAAATGTTTCTGACCCAAAATATTACGAAATATGATTGTTTACATTAAAATGCAAAAGTTGTTGAAAAAGTATGATAAGGTGAAAAAAGTGACATTTTATGTCTAGAAAGTCAGTTTTCATCAAAAGTACAATAACAAAAGTAGTTCGCATTCATCCTGTGTCTCCTTACACACTTGTGCTCTTTATCCGCTCAAAACGCTATAGAGCGAACGAGAAGGCGCTAGCAGCAAAGGAAAGTGGTTTTTCTAACAAACTCATATAATCAGTTGCCCGACCTACTCCAATTTGATTTTTTTCACATAGTTAGACATAATATAGTACTAAGAAATGTTTCTGACCCAAAATATTACGAAATATGATTGTTTACATTAAAATGCAAAAGTTGATGAAAAAGTATGATAAGGTGAAAAAAGTGACATTTTATGTCTAGAATGTCACTTTTCATCAAAAGTGCAATTACAAAACTAGTTCCCATTCATCCTGTGTACCCATACACACTTGTGCTCTTTATCCGCTCAAAAGGCTATACAGCGAACGAGAAGGCGCTAGGAGCAAAGGAAAGTGGTTTTTCTAACAAAATGATATAATCAGTTGCCCGACCTACTCCAATTAGATTCTTTTCACATATTTAGACATAATATAGTACTATGAAATGTTTCTGACCCAAAATATTACGAAATATGATTGTTTACATTAAAATGCAAAAGTTGATTGAAAAAGTATGATATGGTGAAAAAAGTGACATTTTATGTCTAGAAAGTCAGTTTTCATCAAAAGTACAATAACAAAAGTAGTTCGCATTCATCCTGTGTCTCCTTACACACTTGTGCTCTTTATCCGCTCAAAACGCTATACAGCGAACGAGAAGGCGCTAGCAGCAAAGGAAAGTGGTTTTTCTAACAAACTCATATAATCAGTTGCCCGACCTACTCCAATTTGATTTTTTTCACATAGTTAGACATAATATAGTACTAAGAAATGTTTCTGACCCAAAATATTACGAAATATGATTGTTTACATTAAAATGCAAAAGTTGATGAAAAAGTATGATAAGGTGAAAAAAGTGACATTTTATGTCTAGAAAGTCAGTTTTCATCAAAAGTACAATAACAAAAGTAGTTCGCATTCATCCTGTGTCTCCTTACACACTTGTGCTCTTTATCCGCTCAAAACGCTATAGAGCGAACGAGAAGGCGCTAGGAGCAAAGGAAAGTGGTTTTTCTAACAAACTCATATAATCAGTTGCCCGACCTACTCCAATTTGATTTTTTTCACATAGTTAGACATAATATAGTACTAAGAAATGTTTCTGACCCAAAATATTACGAAATATGATTGTTTACATTAAAATGCAAAAGTTGATGAAAAAGTATGATAAGGTGAAAAAAGTGACATTTTATGTCTAGAAAGTCAGTTTTCATCAAAAGTACAATAACAAAAGTAGTTCGCATTCATCCTGTGTACTCCTTACACACTTGTGCTCTTTATCCGCTCAAAACGCTATACAGCGAACGAGAAGGCGCTAGCAGCAAAGGAAAGTGGTTTTTCTAACAAACTCATATAATCAGTTGCCCGACCTACTCCAATTTGATTTTTTTCACATAGTTAGACATAATATAGTACTAAGAAATGTTTCTGACCCAAAATATTACGAAATATGATTGTTTACATTAAAATGCAAAAGTTGATGAAAAAGTATGATAAGGTGAAAAAAGTGACATTTTATGTCTAGAAAGTCAGTTTTCATCAAAAGTACAATAACAAAAGTAGTTCGCATTCATCCTGTGTCTCCTTACACACTTGTGCTCTTTATCCGCTCAAAACGCTATACAGCGAACGAGAAGGCGCTAGCAGCAAAGGAAAGTGGTTTTTCTAACAAACTCATATAATCAGTTGCCCGACCTACTCCAATTTGATTTTTTTCACATAGTTAGACATAATATAGTACTAAGAAATGTTTCTGACCCAAAATATTACGAAATATGATTGTTTACATTAAAATGCAAAAGTTGATGAAAAAGTATGATAAGGTGAAAAAAGTGACATTTTATGTCTAGAAAGTCAGTTTTCATCAAAAGTACAATAACAAAAGTAGTTCGCATTCATCCTGTGTCTCCTTACACACTTGTGCTCTTTATCCGCTCAAAACGCTATAGAGCGAACGAGAAGGCGCTAGGAGCAAAGGAAAGTGGTTTTTCTAACAAACTCATATAATCAGTTGCCCGACCTACTCCAATTTGATTTTTTTCACATAGTTAGACATAATATAGTACTAAGAAATGTTTCTGACCAAAAATATTACGAAATATGATTGTTTACATTAAAATGCAAAAGTTGATGAAAAAGTATGATAAGGTGAAAAAAGTGACATTTTATGTATAGAATGTCACTTTTCATCAAAAGTGCAATTACAAAACTATTTCCCATTCATCCTGTGTACCCATACACACTTGTGCTCTTTATCCGCTCAAAAGGCTATACAGCGAACGAGAAGGCGCTAGGAGCAAAGGAAAGTGGTTTTTCTAACAAAATGATATAATCAGTTGCCCGACCTACTCCAATTTGATTCTTTTCACATATTTAGACATAATATAGTACTATGAAATGTTTCTGACCCAAAATATTACGAAATATGATTGTTTACATTAAAATGCAAAAGTTGTTGAAAAAGTATGATAATGGTGAAAAAAGTGACATTTTATGTCTAGAAAGTCAGTTTTCATCAAAAGTACAATAACAAAAGTAGTTCGCATTCATCCTGTGTCTCCTTACACACTTGTGCTCTTTATCCGCTCAAAACGCTATAGCAGCGAACGAGAAGGCGCTAGCAGCAAAGGAAAGTGGTTTTTCTAACAAACTCATATAATCAGTTGCCCGACCTACTCCAATTTGATTTTTTTCACATAGTTAGACATAATATAGTACTAAGAAATGTTTCTGACCCAAAATATTACGAAATATGATTGTTTACATTAAAATGCAAAAGTTGATGAAAAAGTATGATAAGGTGAAAAAAGTGACATTTTATGTCTAGAAAGTCAGTTTTCATCAAAAGTACAATAACAAAAGTAGTTCGCATTCATCCTGTGTACTCCTTACACACTTGTGCTCTTTATCCGCTCAAAACGCTATACAGCGAACGAGAAGGCGCTAGCAGCAAAGGAAAGTGGTTTTTCTAACAAACTCATATAATCAGTTGCCCGACCTACTCCAATTTGATTTTTTTCACATAGTTAGACATAATATAGTACTAAGAAATGTTTCTGACCCAAAATATTACGAAATATGATTGTTTACATTAAAATGCAAAAGTTGATGAAAAAGTATGATAAGGTGAAAAAAGTGACATTTTATGTCTAGAAAGTCAGTTTTCATCAAAAGTACAATAACAAAAGTAGTTCGCATTCATCCTGTGTCTCCTTACACACTTGTGCTCTTTATCCGCTCAAAACGCTATACAGCGAACGAGAAGGCGCTAGGAGCAAAGGAAAGTGGTTTTTCTAACAAACTCATATAATCAGTTGCCCGACCTACTCCAATTTGATTTTTTTCACATAGTTAGACATAATATAGTACTAAGAAATGTTTCTGACCAAAAATATTACGAAATATGATTGTTTACATTAAAATGCAAAAGTTGATGAAAAAGTATGATAAGGTGAAAAAAGTGACATTTTATGTATAGAATGTCACTTTTCATCAAAAGTGCAATTACAAAACTATTTCCCATTCATCCTGTGTACCCATACACACTTGTGCTCTTTATCCGCTCAAAAGGCTATACAGCGAACGAGAAGGCGCTAGGAGCAAAGGAAAGTGGTTTTTCTAACAAAATGATATAATCAGTTGCCCGACCTACTCCAATTTGATTCTTTTCACATATTTAGACATAATATAGTACTATGAAATGTTTCTGACCCAAAATATTACGAAATATGATTGTTTACATTAAAATGCAAAAGTTGTTGAAAAAGTATGATAAGGTGAAAAAAGTGACATTTTATGTCTAGAAAGTCAGTTTTCATCAAAAGTACAATAACAAAAGTAGTTCGCATTCATCCTGTGTCTCCTTACACACTTGTGCTCTTTATCCGCTCAAAACGCTATACAGCGAACGAGAAGGCGCTAGCAGCAAAGGAAAGTGGTTTTTCTAACAAACTCATATAATCAGTTGCCCGACCTACTCCAATTTGATTTTTTTCACATAGTTAGACATAATATAGTACTAAGAAATGTTTCTGACCCAAAATATTACGAAATATGATTGTTTACATTAAAATGCAAAAGTTGATGAAAAAGTATGATAAGGTGAAAAAAGTGACATTTTATGTCTAGAAAGTCAGTTTTCATCAAAAGTACAATAACAAAAGTAGTTCGCATTCATCCTGTGTCTCCTTACACACTTGTGCTCTTTATCCGCTCAAAAGGCTATACAGCGAACGAGAAGGCGCTAGGAGCAAAGGAAAGTGGTTTTTCTAACAAAATGATATAATCAGTTGCCCGACCTACTCCAATTTGATTTTTTTCACATAGTTAGACATAATATAGTACTAAGAAATGTTTCTGACCCAAAATATTACGAAATATGATTGTTTACATTAAAATGCAAAAGTTGATGAAAAAGTATGATAAGGTGAAAAAAGTGACATTTTATGTCTAGAATGTCACTTTTCATCAAAAGTGCAATAACAAAACTAGTTCCCATTCATCCTGTGTACCCATACACACTTGTGCTCTTTATCCGCTCAAAAGGCTATACAGCGAACGAGAAGGCGCTAGGAGCAAAGGAAAGTGGTTTTTCTAACAAAATGATATAATCAGTTGCCCGACCTACTCCAATTTGATTCTTTTCACATATTTAGACATAATATAGTACTATGAAATGTTTCTGACCCAAAATATTACGAAATATGATTGTTTACATTAAAATGCAAAAGTTGTTGAAAAAGTATGATAAGGTGAAAAAAGTGACATTTTATGTCTAGAAAGTCAGTTTTCATCAAAAGTACAATAACAAAAGTAGTTCGCATTCATCCTGTGTCTCCTTACACACTTGTGCTCTTTATCCGCTCAAAACGCTATAGAGCGAACGAGAAGGCGCTAGCAGCAAAGGAAAGTGGTTTTTCTAACAAACTCATATAATCAGTTGCCCGACCTACTCCAATTTGATTTTTTTCACATAGTTAGACATAATATAGTACTAAGAAATGTTTCTGACCCAAAATATTACGAAATATGATTGTTTACATTAAAATGCAAAAGTTGATGAAAAAGTATGATAAGGTGAAAAAAGTGACATTTTATGTCTAGAATGTCACTTTTCATCAAAAGTACAATAACAAAAGTAGTTCGCATTCATCATGTGTCCCCATACACACTTGTGCTCTTTATCCGCTCAAAAGGCTATACAGCGAACGAGAAGGCGCTAGGAGCAAAGGAAAGTGGTTTTTCTAACAAAATGATATAATCAGTTGCCCGACCTACTCCAATTTGATTCTTTTCACATATTTAGACATAATATAGTACTATGAAATGTTTCTGACCCAAAATATTACGAAATATGATTGTTTACATTAAAATGCAAAAG